>NC_042969.1:41788329-41835829 GCF_901001165.1 Salmo trutta | reverse complement strand
CCCGAGAGTGAAAATGTTTATTTTACAAGTTTTCACCAAACAGCAAACATCTTCCAAGGTAAGCTTCCATTTGTTCTGTCATTGAGCTGTAGCTACATTTACATTTACGTCATTTAGCAGACGCTCTTATCCAGAGCGACTTACAAATTGGTGCATTCACCTTATGATATCCAGTGGAACAACCACTTTACAATAGTACATCTATATTTTTTTGGGAGGGATGGTAGGGGGAGGGTTAGAAGGATTACTTAATCCTATCCCAGGTATTCCTTAAAGAGGTGGGGTTTCAGGTGTCTCCGGAAGGTGGTGATTGACTCCGTTGTCCTGGCGTCGTGAGGGAGCTTGTTCCACCATTGGGGTGCCAGAGCAGCGAACAGTTTTGACTGGGCTGAGCGGGAACTGTGCTTCCGCAGAGGTAGGGAGGCGAGCAGGCCAGAGGTGGATGAACGCAGTGCCCTTCTTGGGTGTAGGGACTGATCAGAGCCTGAAGGTACGGAGGTGCCGTTCCCCTCACAGCTCCGTAGGCAAGCACCATGGTCTTGTAGCAGATGCGAGCTTCAACTGTGGAGTGGAGTGTGCGGAGGAGCGGTGGACATGAGAGAACTTGGGAAGGTTGAACACCAGACGGGCTGCGGCGTTCTGGATGAGTTGTAGGGGTTTAATGGAACAGGCAGGGAGCCCCGCCAACAGCGAGTTGCAGTAATCCAGACGGGAGATGACAAGTGCCTGGATTAGGACCTGCACCGCTTCCTGTGTGAGGCAGGGTCGTACTCTGCGAATGTGGTAGAGCATGAACCTACAGGATCGGGTCACCGCCTTGATGTTAGCGGAGAATGATAGGGTGTTGTCCAGGGTCACGCCAAGGCTCTTAGCACTCTGGGAGGAGGACACAATGTCAACCGTGATGGCGTGATTATGGAACGGGCAGTCCTTCCCCGGGAGGAAGAATAGCTCCGTCTTGCCGAGGTTCAGCTTGAGGTGGTGATCCGTTGTCCACACTGATATGTCTGCCAGACATGCAGAGATGCGATTCGCCACCTGGTTATCAGAAGGGGGAAAGGAGAAGATTAATTGTGTGTCGTCTGTGTAGCAATGATAGGAGAGACCATGTGAGGATATGACAGAGCCAAGTGACTTGGTCTATAGCGAGAATAGGAGAGGGCCTAGAACTGAGCCCTGGGGTACACCAGTGGTGAGAGCACGTGGTGCAGAGACGGATTCTCGCCACGCCACCTGGTATGAGCGACCAAGTTTGAGCCGCGCTGGAGATGCCCAAATTGGAGAGGGTGGAGAGGAGGATCTGATGGTTCACAGTATCAAAGGCAGCAGATAGGTCTAGAAGGATGAGAGCAGAGGAGAGAGAGTTAGCTTTAGCAGGTTGGAGAGCCTCCGTGACACAGAGAAGAGCAGTCTCAGTTGAATGACCAGTCTTGAAACCTGACTGATTTGGATCAAGAAGGCCATTCTGAGAGAGATAGCAAGAGAGCTGGCCAAGGACGGCACACTTAAGAGTTTTGGAGAGAAAAGAAAGAAGGGATACTGGTCTGTAGTTGTTGACATCGGAGGGATCGAGTGTACATTTTTTGAGAAGGGGTGCCACTACATGGGGGGTATCAAATGAATCCTTAGGTTGGTAGGAACACATCTAGCCTACTGCCGTCTGATGATGTATGACTTAACGGGAACATCGAATGTTAACCGAGTGACTATCTGTGCACATCAAAAATATGATGTTGCCTGCTTACCAAGATTGAACTCTTTGGCCTGAATGTCAAGTGTCACGTCTGGAGGAAACCTGGCACCATCTTAACGGTTAAGCATGGTGGTGGCAGCATCATGCTGTGGGGATGTTTTTCAGCAGCAGGGACTGGGAGACTAGTCAGGATCGAGGCAATGATGAAGGTAAAAAAGTACAGAGAAATCCTTGATGAAAACCTCCTCTAGAGGCCTCAGGACCTCAGACTGGGGCGAAGGTTCACCATCCAACATGACAACGACCCTAATCACACAGCCAAGACAACACAGGAGTGGCTTTGGGACAAGTCCTAGATATAGATATAGGTCAGGTAGAACATTAACCATTTCAGTGAGCGTTGCTAGATATAGATATAGGTCAGGTAGAACATTAACCATTTCGATGAGCGTTGCAAGATATAGATATAGGTCAGGTAGAACATTAACCATTTCGATGAGCGTTGCTAGATATAGATATAGGTCAGGTAGAACATTAACCATTTCAGTGAGCGTTGCTAGATATAGATATAGGTCAGGTAGAACATTAACCTGTTAGGGCTAGGGGGCAGTATTTGCACGGCCGGATAAAAAACTTACCGATTTAATCTGGTTATTACTACTGCCCAGAAACTAGAATATGCATATATTGGCTTTGGATAGAAAACACCCTAAAGTTTCTAAAACTGTTTGAATGGTGTCTGTGAGTATAACAGAACTCATATGGCAGTCAAAACCCTGAGACAAATCCTGACAGGAAACTGAAATCTGATGTGTGGATATCACTTCAAACATTTGCCATTGAAACACACAGTGGCTTGCGATTCATTTAGCACTTCCTAAAGCTTCCACTAGATGTCCCCAGTCTTTACAAAGTGTTTTGAGCCTCCTACCATCAAAATTGACTGGCCATTACCATTGTGACGTCGGCGCCCATGGGTACTCTCCCTTTTCGAAACTTTTGAAAGACAATGCAACCATCCCAATGGAATATTATTGAAGCCCTGGTTGAAAAAGCCCCTAAAGATTTATGTTATACAACGTTTAACATGTTTGAACGAACTTAAATATATTTTTTTTGCTCATTCCTGACGACAAGTCAGACGCAGACGGTACATTTTCACTAGCCTTCGGAGCGCGCTAATGCTATTGGGACATAAATTATTAACTTTTTTTGAACAAAACTACATTTGTTATGGACCTGGGATTCCTAGAAGTGCCTTCTGATAAAGATAATCAAAGGTAAGGGATTATTTACAATAGTATTTTTGATGGTTGATCGTTCCAAGATGGCTCAAAACATGTATAGCCTAGACTATTTTTCTGGGCATACCACGTCGTTTATTGCAAAGTGTGATTTCCCAGTAAAGTTATTTTTGAATCTGGCAAAGAGATGGCATTCAAGACATGTTAATCTATAAGTCTTTGACTGGCAATATTACATTTTAACAATGTTTTCGAATAGTAATTTTGTAAATTGTAGCGCTAATAAAACGGAAGCATTTGAGGCAAAAGATTTTCTGAACGTCATGCTCCGATGTAAAATGCTGTTTTTATATATAAATATGAACTTTATCGAACAAAAAATGCATGTGTTGTGTAACATGATGTCCTAGGAGTGTCATCTGATGAAGGCTGTCAAAGGTTAGTGCTGCATTTAGCTGTGTTTTGGGTATTTGTGATGCATGCTAGTTGCTTTGAAAATGGCTGTGTGATTATTTCTGGCTGGGTACTCTGCTGACATAATCTAATGTTTTGCTTTTGCTGTAAAGCCTTTTTGAAATCGGACAACGTGGTTCGCTTCAGGAGAGGTGTATCTATAAAACGGTGTAAAATAGTCATATGTTTGAGAAATTGAAGTTATAGCATTTATGAGGTTTTGCATTTAGCATGACGCGATTCCACTGGCTGTTGATTAGGGTGGGACGCAAGCGTCCCACTGGCCCAGAGAGGTTAACCATTTCGATGAGCGTTGCTCGATATAGATATAGGTCAGGTAGAACATTAAACATTTCAATGAGCGTTGCTAGATATAGATATAGGTCAGGTAGAACATTAACCATTTCAGTGAGCTTTGCCAGATATAGATATAGGTCAGGTAGAACATTAACCATTTCGATGAGCGTTGCTAGATATAGATATAGGTCAGGTAGAATATTAAACATTTCAATGAGCGTTGCTAGATATAGATGTAGGTCAGGTTGTCACATCCTGACCAGCAGAGGGAGCAATTGGATTAGTTTTGGTCAGGATGTGGCAGGGGTTTTGTGTGTGTGAATGGTTGTGTTGGTGATTAGGACTCCCAATTGAAGGCAGGTGTGTTGAGTTGCCTTTGATTGGGAGTCCTATATAGGAGTGTGTGTTTTTCTTTGGGGTTGTGGGTAATTGTTTCTGTTCAGTGTGATATGCTGTCAGTACTGTTTAGCTGTCGGTATTTTCTTGTTTTTGTAGTGTTCCAGTGATCGTTTTTGAATTAAAATTCTGAACACTAACTCTGCTGCATTTTGGTCCATTTCTGAAGACAGCTGTGACAGAATTACCCACCAAACCAGGACCAAGCAGCAGAGGAACGAGGAGGAAGGATGGACGTGGGCAGAGATAAGGAGGAGCGTTTCCAGGGCTATGGAAGAGTTTAGTAAACTCGAGAGGCAGCCCCAATAATTTTTTTGGGGGGGGCACAAGGGCAGTTTTGCGGGGCAAGAATGGAGCCCCAGGCCAGCTCCCCGCACTAGCATGGAGGTGCGTGTCTCCAGGCTGGCACGTCCAGTACCAGCCCCACGCATCAGGCGTCTAGTGTGTCAGCCCAGCCTCACCAGTCAGGAGTCGCCAGAGCCGCCTGACAGTCAGGAGTCGCCAGAGCCGCCTGCCAGTCAGGAGTCGCCAGAGCCGCCTGCCAGTCAGGAGTCGCCAGAGCCGCCTGCCAGTCAGGAGTCGCCAGAGCCGCCTGCCAGTCAGGAGTCGCCAGAGCCGCCTGCCAGTCAGGAGTCGCCAGAGCCGCCTGCCAGTCAGGAGTCGCCAGAGCCGCCTGCCAGTCAGGAGTCGCCAGAGCCGCCTGCCAGTCAGGAGTCGCCAGAGTGGCCCGACTGCCCGGAGATGCCAGAGTGGCCCGACTGCCCGGAGATGCCAGAGTGGTCCGACTGCCCGGAGATGCCAGAGTGGCCCGACTGCCCGGAGATGCCAGAGTGGCCCGACTGCCCGGAGATGCCAGAGTGGCCCGACTGCCCGGAGATGCCAGAGTGGCCCGACTGCCGGGTCTGCCAGAGTGGCCTGACTGCCCGGCCCAGCCCGAGTGGCCCGCCTGTCCTCCGGCCCAGCCTGAGTGGCCCGCCTGTGCTCCGGCCCAGCCCGAGTGGCCCGCCTGTCTGGCGTAATCCGTTGACCAATCAGAGCCTGAGGAAGAAGTTCCGTAGCAACGCTGGGGCGGTCCTTCCCAGAGAGAAGGTGGAGGGTCTGATAGAGGCTGTAGAGGGACTAGACAGACTGGAGGACTGCTCTCCTCTGCTGGAGCAGCTACAGTGATCACACACACCATATCACAGAACTCCTGACCAGCTGATGTTTCTGCATTTTATATCATGTTAACACTTTACACTGTGAGCCGAGTTACAATGAAGAATCTACTTCCAATGTGAGGGAAGAGTCAATTAAATTATTTAAAGAATCAAAGCTAAATTATTAAGTACTGTATCATTTATATGACCCCAATAGGGTCCCTGTGTTTCCTTGACAATGTATCTCTACAGTCCTGAGTGGATGTTGACAATAACAACAATTCATTTGAAGGATGGACGTGTATGTACATACGAATTTATTATGAAGTTTATTTTCTATTTTGTTCAACTGTCTTGTATTCTATCAAACTTATATTATTCTGATTCTATACTTGAATTTTCAATAAATAAAAATATTCATTATGCTAATTATAGCCTTAATCTGTTTAGTCCTCCTCATTTACCTCACTGTATCAGAAGCACTGTTCTCACAACAACAATAATATGGGAATGTTACCTGACAATAACAACACATAGATACTATATATATACATTTATATATACAATAATAACACATAGATACTATATATATACATTTATATATACAATAACAACACATATACAATATTAACACATAGATACTATATATATATATTTATATATACAGTAATAACACATAGATACTATATATGTACATTTATATATACAATAATAACACATAGATACTATATATATACATTTATATATACAATAACAACACATAGATACTATATACAATAATAACATAGATACTATATATACATTTATATATACAGTAATAACACAGATACTATATATATTTATATACACACAACAACACATAGATACTATATATATATATTTATATATACAATAATAACACATAGACACTATATATATTTATATATACAATAATAACACATAGATACTATATATATATTTATATATACAATAATAACACATAGACACTATATATATATATATATATATATATATATATATATATATACAATAACACATAGATACTATATATACAATATTAACACATAGATACTATATATATATATACAATAACAACACATAGATACTATATATATATATATACAATAATAACACATAGATACTATATGTATATATATACAACAACACATAGATACTATATACATATATACATTACATGACAATAACAACACAAATATACTATATATATATATATATATATATATATATATATATATATATACATACAATAACAACAGATAGATACTATATATACAAATGTATGTATACAATAACACATTGTCATAAGCGTCGTAATGATCGGACCAAACTGCAGCGGGGATGTGAATCATCTTCTTGTCTTATTAAAGAAAATGAACACTGAACATAAGAACAACGAAAAACAGTCCTGTAAGGTGCTCAGACTATACAAAGACTATACACAGCAAAAAACACCCCTACTAAATAGGACCTTCAATTAGAGGCAATGAGGAACAGCTGCCTCCAATTGAAGGTCAACCCAAGAAACTTAAACATAGAAATAGACATACTAGAATAAACATATACATATACTACCAATGAACATAAACCAAAAACCCCGAAACACATAAAACAAACACCCCCTGTCACGCCCTGACCAAACTACAAAAACAAATAAGCGCCTTTACTGGTCAGGACGTGACACACATAGATACTATATATATTTATATATACAATAATAATAACAAATAGATACTATATGTATATTTATATATACAATAATAACACATAGATACTATATACACTGCTCAAAAAAATTAAGGGAACAATAAAATAACACATCCTAGATCTGAATGAATGAAATAATCTTATTAAATACTTTTTTCTTTACATAGTTGAATGTGCTGACAACAAAATCACACAAAAATAATCAATGGAAATCCAATTTATCAACCCATGGAGGTCTGGATTTGGAGTCACACTCAAAATTAAAGTGGAAAACCACACGACAGGCTGATCCAACTTTGATGTAATGTCCTTAAAACAAGTCAAAATGAGGCTCAGTAGTGTGTGTGGCCTCCACGTGCCTGTATGACCTCCCTACAATGCCTGGGCATGCTCCTGATGAGGTGACGGATGGTCTCCTGAGGGATCTCCTCCCAGACCTGGACTAAAGCATCCGCCAACTCCTGGACAGTCTGTGGTGCAACATGGCGTTGGTGGATGGAGCGAGACATGATGTCCCAGATGTGCTCAATTGGATTCAGGTCTGGGGAACGGGCGGGCCAGTCCATAGCATCAATGCCTTGCTCTTGCAGGAACTGCTGACACACTCCAGCCACATGAGGTCTAGCATTGTCTTGCATTAGGAGGAACCCAGGGCCAACCGCACCAACATATGGTCTCACAAGGGGTCTGAGGATCTCATCTCGGTACCTAATGGCAGTTAGGCTACCTCTGGTGAGCACATGGAGGGCTGTGCGGCCCCCCAAAGAAATGCTACCCCTCACCAAGACTGACCCACCGCCAAACCGGTCATGCTGGAGGATGTTGCAGGCAGCAGAACGTTCTCCACGGTTTCTCCAGACTCTGTCACATCTGTCACGTGTGCTCAGTGTGAACCTGCTTTCATCTGTGAAGAGCACAGGGCGCCAGTGGCAAAGTTGCCAATCTTGGTGTTCTCTGGCAAATGCCAAACGTCCTGCACGGTGTTGGGCTGTAAGCACAACCCCCACCTGTGGACGTCGGGCCCTCATACCACCCTCATGGAGTCTGTTTCTGACCGTTTGAGCAGACACATGCACATTTGTGGCCTGCTGGAGGTCATTTTGCAGGGCTCTGGCAGTGCTCCTCCTGCTCCTCCTGCACAAAGGCGGAGGTAGCGGTCCTGCTGCTGGGTTGTTGCCCTCCTACGGCCTCCTCCACATCTCCTGATGTACTGGCCTGTCTCCTGGTAGCGCCTCCATGCTCTGGACACTACGCTGACAGACACAGCAAACCTTCTTGCCACAGCTCGCATTGATGTGCCATCCTGGATGAGCTGAACTACCTGAGCCACTTGTGTGGGTTGTAGACTCCGTCTCATGCTACCACTAGAGTGAAAGCACCGCCAGCATTCAAAAGTGACCAAAACATCAGCCAGGAAGCATAGGAACTGAGAAGTGGTCTGTGGTCACCACCTGCAAAACCACTCCTTTACTTGGGGTGTCTTGCTAATTGCCTATAATTTCCACCTGTTGTCTATTCCATTTGCACAAAAGCATGTGAAATGTATTGTCAATCAGTGTTGCTTGCTAAGTGGACAGTTTGATTTCACAGAAGTGTGATTTACTTGGAGTTACATTGTGTTGTTTAAGTGTTCCCTTTATTTTTTGAGCAGTGTATATATTTATATATACAATAATAACACTTAGTGTCACGGTTGTCGTAGGGTAAAGACCAAGGTGCAGCGGGTTGCGTGCTCATCATTATTTTATTTATAGGTGAACACGAAAAAACAATAAACAAAGAACGACAGTTTTGCAGGCTATACACAGCAGTGCAAAAACAATCTCCCACAAAGAGACAGGTGGAAAACAGGCTCCCTAAGTATGACTCTAAGTCAGAAACAACGATGTACAGCTGTTCCTGATTGAGAGCCACACCAGGCCAACAAAGAAATACACAACATAGAAACCCTAGAATACAAAACAAGAAGATAAACCAAAAACCCCAGAACACATAAATCCAACACTTCTCTACATACACACACACCCCGAAACATATAAAACAAATACCCCTCTACCTAAATACATAGCCCAAACCACATGAAACAAACACCCACTGCCACGTCCTGACCAAACTATAATAACAAAAAAAAACTATTACTGGTCAGGACGTGACAGGACCCCCCCCCCCAAAGGTGCAGACCCCGGATGCACCTCACACAAATAACCAAAAATAACCCCCAAAAGATAAATCCCAAATCTAAAGGGAGGGAAGGGAGGGTGGCTGCCGTCACCGACTGCTCCTGTGCCCGATTTAATCTGATTATTAGTCCTGCCCAGAAACTAGAATATGCATATAATTATTTGCTTTGGATAGAAAACTCTCCAAAGTTTCTAAAACTGTTTGAATGGTGTCTGTGAGTATAACAGAACTCATTTGGCAGGCCAAAACGTGAGAAGATTCTGTACAAGAAGTACCCTGTCTGACCATTTCTTGCCCTTCTTTGTCATCTCTATTCATTACAAAGGATCTCTGCTGTTAGGTGACACTTCCTACGGCTCCAATGGGCTCTCGGAGCCTGGGACAAACCTGAATGACGTAATTCAAAGCCCTGGCTGAAACACACGAGCGCTTTTGCTAACTGGTCTATCAGCAGACAAAAGGCTTAGGCGCGTGCACTGGCCTCCCCCGCCTTTCTGTTTTTCCCTCTTTTTACCAAAACCCAGATTCCCGGTCGGAATATCATCGCTTTGTTACGAGATAAATTGCATAAAAATTGATTTTAAAGAGCGGTTGACATGCTTCGAAGTACGGTAATGGAATATTTAGACATTTTTTGTCACGTTATGCGCCATGCGCCCGACCCTTATTTACCATTTCGGATAGTGTCTAGAACTCACGAACAAAACGCCGCTGTTTGGATATAACGATGGATTATTTGGGACCAAACCAACATTTGTTATTGAAGTAGAAGTCCTGGGAGTGCATTCTGACGAAGAACAGGAAAGGTAAGACCATTTTTCTTATAGTAAATGAGATTTTGGTGAAGGCTAAACTTGCCGGGTGTCTAAATAGCTAGCCCGTGATGGCTGGGCTATGTACTTAGAATATTGCAAAATGTGCTTCATCCGAAAAGCTATTTTAAAATCGGACATATCGAGTGCATAGAGGAGTTCTGTATCTATAATTCTTAAAATAATTGTTATGCTTTTTGTGAACGTTTATCGTGAGTAATTTAGTAAATTCTTAGTAAATTCCCCGGAAGTTTGCGGGGGGTATGCTAGTTCTGAACGTCACATGCTAATGTAAAAAGCAGTTTTTTTATATAAATATGAACTTGATTGAACAAAACATGCATGTATTGTATAACATAATGTCCTAGGTGTGTCATCTGATGAAGATCATCAAAGGTTAGTGCTGCATTTAGCTGTCTTCTGCGTTTTTGTGACATTATATGCTAGCTTGAAAAATGGGTGTCTGATTATTTCTGGCTGGGTACTCTGCTGACATAATCTAATGTTTTACTTTCGTTGTAAAGCCTTTTTGAAATCGGACAGTGTGGTTAGATTAACGAGAGTCTTGTCTTTAAATAGCTGTAAAATAGTCATATGTTTGAAAAATTGAAGTTTTCGGATTTTAGAGGAATTTGTATTTTGCGCCACGCCCATCATTGGATATTGGAGCAGACGTTCCGCTAGCGGAACATCTAGATGTAAGAGGTTAACCTCCTACAGTGGAGATGGCTTAGACTCAGGCCTTAATCCCCTACCGGACCAAACCACCCCCAATGCATACCTCTGCTTGAGGCCAGTCACTGAAGACCCTGGACTAGGCTCTGGGAGCTCTGGACTGTAGGGCGACTCTAGGAGCTCCGGACTGTAGGCCGACTCACTCGGTGCCAGACTGTAGGCCGACTCACTCGGTGCAGGACTGTAGGCCGACTCACTCGGTGCCGGACTGTAGGCCGTCTCACTCGGTGTCGGACTGTAGGCCGTCTCACTCGGTGCCGGACTGTAGGCCGTCTCACTCGGTGCCGGACTGTAGGCCGTCTCACTCGGTGCCGGACTGTAGGCCGTCTCACTCGGTGCCGGACTGTAGGCCGTCTCACTCGGTGCAGGACTGTAGGCCGTCTCACTCGGTGCCGGACTGTAGGCCGTCTCACTCGGTGCCGGACTGTAGGCAGTCTCACTCGGTTCCGGACTAGACACTGTTACTGGAGACTCTGGATGAGGTACTGTTGCCGGACACTCTGGACGAGGTACTGTTGCTGGACACTCTGGACGAGGTACTGTTGCTGGACACTCTGGACGAGGTACTGTTGCCGGACACTCTGGACGAGGTACTGTTGCCGGACACTCTGGACGAGGTACTGTTGCCGGACACTCTGGACGAGGTACTGTTGCCGGACACTCGGGGTGACGCACTGGAAGCCTAATGCATGGGGCTGGTAGTGGAGGTACCAGACTGGGGACATGCACCTCAAGGCTAGTGCGAGGAGCAGGAACAGGCCGAGTTGGACTGGGCTGACGCACTGGAAGCCTAGTGCGTGGTGCTGGTACTGGAGGTATCAGACTGGAGACACGCACTTCAAGGTGAGTGCGAGGAGCGGGAAACACTGGACCGTAGAGGCACACTGGCGGTCTAAAGCGCAGGACTGTCACCGCCCGTACTGGCTGAGTGCCCACTTCCCCCTGGCAAATGCGGGACGCTGGCACTGCGCACACCGGCCTGAAAATACTTGGCCTCGCCACAATACACATTACCCCTAAGCACGGGACCTGTCCAGTCATATGTTGCCTAAAGAAAGCACGGGTAGTTTGGCTGGGCGAGGATTAAGCCCCACTTAATCCTCGCCCAGCCAAACTACCCGTGTGCCCCCCCCCCAAAAAAATGTATTGGGGCTGCCTCTCAGGCTCCCTTAACTCCTCCATAGCCCTGGAAATGCTCATCCTCATCTCCGCCCATGTCCATTCTTCTTCCTCGTGCTCCTTACCCCGCTGCTTGCTCCATTTGTGGTGGGAGATTCTGTCACAGTTGTCGTAGGGTAAAGACCTAAATACATAGCCCAAACCACATGAAACAAACACCCTGTCACGTCCTGACCAGCAGAGGGAGCAATTGTATTAGTTTTGGTCAGGACGTGGCAGAGATTTTTTGTGTTATGTGTGAGTTGGTTGTTGGACTCCCAATTGAAGGCAGGTGTGTTGAGTTGCCTTTGATTGGGAGTCCTATATAGTAGTGTGTGTTTATCCTTGTGGTTGTGGGTAATTGTTTCTGTTCAGTGTGTTATGCTGTCAGTTCTGTTTAGCTGTCGGTTGTTTATTGTTTTGTAATTGTCTAGTGTTCCGTTTGCATTAAAGATGACGAACACGAACCCCGCTGCATTTTGGTCCACTTCTTCAGACGACAGTCGTGACACACCCCCTGCCACGTCCTGACCAAACTATTGTCATGACGTTGCCCTCTCTCTGGGAACAGGGAGCACAGTTGACCCCCTCCCCCTTGCACCATCCCCCTACCTACCTCTCCCTACCCAGGCCCTGTGAAGGCGGTCGTAACATTCTAAAGGAGAATGTCCTGCCGCATGGCCCAGTTGAGACAGAGAGGGGTTTCATAGAGAGACAAAGGAAATTCTTCCAACTCACAGAATTGGGGAACTGAACGACATTTATGTTCTGGAGAAGGTATAAAAGATCGGTGAAAAATTCCGCTTGGTACAATTTTGCGATACCCATTGGAGACAATAGTACCATATTACCATACAAGATTTATATAATAGCCTCAGCTATGGGACTTGCATCTAAATGGTTGTATACAATGATTTAATAAGTTTAAAGCTATTTGGAATATGTTGAGAGGCTATGTACTGATGTTAATGTGATAGAATTGTATTTCTGTTCAAAGCTTAACTCAGTCATCGGCACGCCCCCAGGGACACAGACAAGGCCTGGCGTCATGAGACTGCCTTTTTCTGTCATTCCGAATAAAACCCCCACCCAGGGTTACTTTCTTGAGACCAGGCCTCCACTCCATTACGAGTTGGCCAATAGGTTTGACCATGTATTCCTCTACTGAACTTTAACCATGCCACGTGGTTAAACTTTTAGACTATCGATACCGACAGAATAATAACAAGTCTTTGATATTAATTAATAGTCTGCAGCTAGAAATTCTATCATTGAACGCGAAGACCGACGAAACACCCATTCTATAACAACATTAATGAATGTCGCTTTGAAAGATCCATTCTAACCGAGAGAGAGAGAACGCGGACAAAAACTCTCCAACAGGACAAAAACTCTCCAACAAGGATCCCGACGACACACTGAGCATAAATATATATTGATTGCAATTGTTCCCAAATGAGTGAGCGTTCATGTGCAAAGGATTAGCATATCAATTGTTAATATTAATGAGCTATGTGTGCCTCCTCAGCTGCCCTTTATGACCCTTTGTTTAAAAAGATGCCATGCCAGTTTAGCCCACTAGGGCACATTCCTCTACCATTTCTTTGTAACGATAACTACTGTTTGTATACTTTCTGTGAATTACTTTGTTTCGTAAATAAATTATTTTAAGACAGTTGATGTATGGATGACTTAGTAAAGGCTGGGTTCGTGCAGATACAACAATTTACAACGTTTGGAATGAGACTGGATGCGAGGTAAAGAATACACCATTTAAACCAGAAGATAATCGGTCGGATACTATAATATAATATATAATGTTATAATATAGGAAAGTTATATTAGGAAAATTATAACTTTGTAATCTGAATATTTTCCTTGGTTATTTTATAGTTATTTACAGTTAAACGATTAATCAGTTTAATCGCGTAATAATAATTACAGGGAGTTAATTGATAAACATGTCTTCAAGTTAATGGTGCCCAAAGACACGACACTATAATAACAAAAAAAAACTATTACTGGTCAGGACGTGACACTTAGATACTAGATATATATTTATATATACAATAATAACACATAGATACTATATATATATATATATATATATAATAGCAACACATAAATACTATATGTATATTTATATATACAATAACAACACATAGATACTATATATATATATATATATTTATTTATATATACAATAATAACACATAGATACTATATGTATATTTATATATCCAATAATAACACATAGATACAATATGTATGTATATATATATATACAACAACACATAGATACTATATACATATATACATTACATGACAATAACAACACAAATATACTAAATATATATACATATATATATATATATATATATATATATATATATATATATACAGTGAGGGAACAAAGTATTTGATACCCTGCTGATTTTGTACATTTGCCCACTGAGAAAGAAATTATCAGTCTATAATTTTAATGGTAGGTTTATTTGAACAGTGAGAGACAGAATAACAACAAAAAAATCCAGAAAAACGCATGTCAATAATGTTATAAAATGATTTGCATTTTAATGAGGGAAATAAGTATTTGACCCCTCTGCAAAACATGACTTAGTACTTGGTGGCAAAACCCTTGTTGGCAATCACAGAGGTCAGTGTCAAGATCTTCGTCGTCTGATACTTCGAAATCACTGTCAGACCAATGCGCAGCGGGTTGGGTGCTCCACATCATTTTATTTAAATATGATGTACACGGAAAAAACAATAAACAAGAACGATAACGTGACAGTTTCACAGGCTATACAGATACTTAGCAGTGCGAAATAAAACAACCCACAACCCCAGGAGAAAAACACACTCCTAATATATGACTCCCAATCAGGAAGAACGATAACCAGCTGTTCCTGATCGGGAGCCACACAGACTAACAAAGAAACAGACATACTAGAAAAACCATACAACACAACCCTACTGCCACGTCCTGACTAAAATCTAATACAATTACTCCCTCTACTGGTCAGGACATGACAGTACCCCCCCTAAAGGTGCAGACCCCAAATGCACCTCAAAAGAAAACACAAAAATCCCCCAATACCACAACAACAAAAAACCAAATAACCTCTAAACAAAAAGGGAGGGAAGGGAGGGTGGCTGCCGTCAACGATGGCACTTGCGCTACACCCCCCCTCCCCAACCCACCTACACTGGAGGAGGCTCTGGTTCTGGCCTCCTGTCCTCCCGACTGACGACATAGTCTCTTGGTTCCGGACCGTATTTCAGACTCCCTCAGTTCCGGGTAGCAGGCAGACTCATTTGGTTCAAAGCTGTAGGCAGACTCACACAGTTCATAGTTAATTTCAATCTCACCCGGTTCCGGGTTGCAGGCAGACTCACCCGGTTCCGGATCGCGGGCAGACTCACCCGGTTCCGGGTCACGGACAGACTCACCCGGTTCCGGGTTGCGGGCAGACTCACCTGGTTCCGGGTCACGGGCAGACTCACTTGGTTCCGGGTCGCTGGCAGACTCACCCGGTTCCGGGTCGCTGGCAGACTCACCCGGTTCCGGACAGTGGGCCGTCTCCCCCGGTTCCGGACAGTGGGCCGTCTCCCCCGGTTCCGGACAGTGGGCCGTCTCCCCCGGTTCCGGACAGTGGGCCGTCTCACCCGGTTCCGGACAGTGGGCCGTCTCCCCTGGGTCCGGACAGTGGACCGTCTCCCCTGGTTCCGGACAGTGGGCCGTCTCACCTGGTTCCGGACACTCTGGACGAGGCACTGTTGCCGGATACTCTGGATGAGGCACTATTGCCGGACACTCTGGACAAGGCACTGTTGCTGGACACTCTGGATGAGGCACTGTTGCCGGATACTCTGGACGAGGCATTGTTGCCGGATACTCTGGCCTGGTCTGACACACTGGAAGCCTGATGCGTGGGGCTGGTAGTGGAGGTACCAGCCTGGGGACACGCACTTCAGGGCTAGTGCGAGGAGCGGGAACAGGCTGAGTAGGACTAGGCTGACTCACTGGAAGCTTGATACGTGGTGCTGGTACTGGACGTGCCAGACTAGAGGTTTGCACTTCCGGGTCAGCACGAGAGGCGGGAACTGGAAAAACTGGGCTATGGAGGCACACAGGTGGCCTTGATCGCACCTCCTGCACAACCCGTCCTGGCTGGATGGAACTAGCAGCCCTGTACGAGCGGGGTGCTAGTACAGGGCGAACTGGGCTGTGCAGGGGCTTGATGGTTACCGAGCGTAGAGCGGGCGTAGGGCAGCATGGTCCTAGGAGGCGTACTGGCGACCAGACGCGCTGCGCAGGCATCCTCCTACCAGGCTGGATGCCCACTCTAGCACGGCATCTGCGAGGGGCTGGAATAGCTCGCACCGGACTGTGCGAGCATACGGGCGAGATCGTGCGCACTTCCTCAAACTTCGGCGCCCTCCACTCCATACGTTCCTCCATGTAAGCACGG
Source organism: Salmo trutta (assembly GCF_901001165.1). Taxonomy (NCBI): domain Eukaryota; kingdom Metazoa; phylum Chordata; class Actinopteri; order Salmoniformes; family Salmonidae; genus Salmo; species Salmo trutta. The sequence continues at coordinate 41,819,521 of NC_042969.1, read as the reverse complement.
ATAGCTGGCTTATGGCTCTTCCTTGGCCTAGCCAAACTACCTGTGTGCCCCACAGAAAAAAAAATCTTGGGGGTGCCTCTCGTGCTTCTCCATCAGCGCGTTCCTGGCCTCATACCGCCGCCTCTCTGCCTTAGCTTCCTCTATTTCCTCCCGTGGGCGACGGTATTCCCCAGCCTGGTGCCAAGGTCCATCCCCGTCCAGAATCTCCTCCCAAGTCCATCTTTCTCTATAAGTCCATGTACTCCACCTGCTGCTCCTTTCTCCGCTGCGTGGTCTTTGTTTGGTGGGTTGTTCTGTCAAGATCTTCGTCGTCTGATATTTTGAAATCACTGTCAGACCAATACGCAGCGGGTTGGGTGCTCCAAATCATTTTAAGTAAATATGATGTACACGGAAAAAAACAAGAAACAAGAACGATAAGGTGACAGTTTCACAGGCTATACAGATACTTAGCAGTGCGAAATAAAACAACCCACAACCCCAGGAGAAAAACACACTCCTAATATATGACTCCCAATCAGGAACAACGATAACCAGCTGTTCCTGATCGGGAGCCACACAGACTAACAAAGAAACAGACATACTAGAAAAACCATACAACACAACCCTACTGCCACGTCCTGACCAAAATCTAATACAATTAATCCCTCTACTGGTCAGGACGTGACAGTCAGACATTTATTGTAGTTGGCCACCAGGTTTGCAAACATCTCAGGAGGGATTTTGTCCCACTCCTCTTTGCAGATCTTCTCCAAGTCATTAAGGTTTCGAGGCTGACTTTTGGCAACTCGAACCTTCTGCTCCCTCCACAGATTTTGTATGGGATTAAGGTCTGGAGACTGGCTAGACCACTCCAGGACCTTAATGTGCTTCTTCTTGAGCCACTCCTTTGTTGCCTTGGCCGTGTGTCTTGGGTCATTGTCATGCTGAAATACCCATCCACGACCCATTTTCAATGCCCTGGCTGAGGGAAGGAGGTTCTCACCCAAGATTTGACGGTACATGGCCCCGTCCATCGTCCCTTTGATGCGGTGAAGTTGTCCTGTCCCCTTAGCAGAAAAACACCCCTAAAGCATAATGTTTCCACCTCCATGTTTGACGGTGGGAATGGTGTTCTTGGGGTCATAGGCAGCATTCCTCCTCCTCCAAACATGGTGAGTTGAGTTGATGCGAAAGAGCTCCATTTTGGTCTCATCTGACCACAACACTTTCACCCAGTTGTCCTCTGAATCATTCAGATGTTCATTGGCAAACTTCAGACGGGCATGTATATGTGCTTTCTTGAGCAGGGGGACCTCGAGTATTGTGTTTTGTCTGTTATAATAGCTATAGTATTGTGTTAAGTCTTTAATAATAGCTAGAGTATTGTGTTTTCTCTGTAAAATTGGCTATAGCATTGTGTTTGCCTGTAATAATAGCTATAGCATTGTGATATATCTGTAATAATAGCTATAGTATTGTGTTTTGTCTGTAATAACAGCTATAGCATTGTGTTTTGATTGTTATAATATTTATAATATTGTGTTTTGTGTGTTATGTTACCTATAGTATTTTGTTTTGTCTGTAAAAATAGGTATAGTATTGTGTTTTTTCTGTAATAATAGCTATAGTATTGTGTTTTTTCTGTAATAATAGCTATAGTATTGTGTTTTTTCTGTAATAATAGCTATAGTATTGTGTTTTGTCTGTAATAATGGATATATTATTTGGTTTTGTCTGTAATAATAGCTATAGCATTGTGTTTTGTCTGTTTTAACACTTATAGTGTTGTGTTTTGTCTGTAATAACAGCTATACAATTTTGTTTTGTCTGTAACAATAGCTATAGTATTGTGTTTTGCCTTTAATAATAGCTAAAGCATTGTGATTTGTCTGTAAAAATAGCGATAGTATTGTGTTGTGTATGTAAAAATATCTATAGTATTGTGTTTTGTCTGTAATAATAGCTTGAGTACTGTGATTTGTCTGTATATAATAGCTAAGTAATGTGTTTTGTCTGTAAAATTAGATATTTTATTGTGTTTTGTCTGTAAAAATAGCTAATTATTGGGTTTGTCAGTGATAATAACAATAGTGTTGTGTTTTGTCTGTAAAAATCGCAATGGTACTGTGTTTTGTCTGTAATAGTAGATATTGTATGGTGTTTTGACTGTAATAATAGCTATATTATTGTGTTTTGTCTGTAATAATATCTATAGTATTGTGTTTTGTCTGTAGTAATAACTATAGTATTTTGAATGGTCTGTAATAATAGCTATAGTATTGTGTTTTGTCTGTAATAATAGCTATAGTATTTTGATTTGTTTGTAATAATATAGGTTATTGTGTTTTGTCTGTTATTATTGCTATAGTATTGTGTTTTGGATATAAAAATAGCTTAGTATTGGATTTTGTCTGTAATAATAGCTAAAGTATTGTGTTTAGTAGCTATAGTATTGTGTTTTGTCTGTAATAATAGCTACAACATTGTGTTTTGTCTGTATTAACAGCTATAATATTGTGTTTTGTCTGTAATGATAGCTTTAGTATTGTGTTTTGTCTCACAGCTATAGTATTGTGTGCTGTCTGTAATAGCAGATATGGTATTGTGTTTTGTCTATTAGCTAAATTATTGTGTTTTGTCTGTAATAATAGCTATAGTTTTGTGTTTTGTCTGTAATAGCTATATTGTTGTGTTTTGTCTAATAACTGTAGTATTGTGTTTTGTCTAGTAGCGATAGTTTTGTGATTTTTCTGTAATAATAGCTATAGTTTTCTTTTCGTAATAATAGAAATGTATTATGTTTTTTTCTGTAATAATAGCTATAGTATTGTGTTTTGTCTAGTAGCTATAATATTGTGTTTTGTTGGTAATAATAGCTATAGTATTGTGTTTTGTCTGTAGTTAAAGCTATAGTAGTGTGTTTTGTCTGTAATAACAGCTATAGTATTGTGTTTTGTCTCATAGCTATAGTATTGTGTTTTGTCTGTAGTAATATATATAGTAGTGTGTTTTGTCTGTAGTAACAGATATTGTATTATGTTTTGTCTCATAGCTATATCATTGTTTTTGTCTGCAATAATAGCTATAGTACTGTTTTTTATCTAGTAGCAATAGTATTGTTTCACTGTAATAATAGCTATAATATTGTGTTTTGTCTATAATAGTAGCAATCGTATAATTATTTTGTAATAATTGCTATAGTATTGTGTTTAGGCTTTAAAAATATATATATTTTTGTGTTGTGTCTGTAATAATAGCTATAGTATTGTGTTTTGTCTAGTAGCTATAATATTGCATTGTGTCTGTAATAATAGCTAAAGTATTGTGTTTTGTCTAAAATAGAAGCAATAGTATTGTATTTTTTCTGAAATAATAGCTATAGCATTGTGTTTAGTCTTTAATAATAGCTGTATTATTGTGTTTTGTCTGTAATAATAGGTATTGTATTGTGTTTTGTCTAGTAGCTACAGTATTGTGTTTAGTCCAGTAGCTATAGTATTGTGTTTTGTCTGCATTAATAGCTATAGTATTGTGTTTTGTCTGTAATAGTAGCTATCATATTGTATTTAGTCTTTAGTAATAGCTAAAGTTTTGTGCTTTGTCTGTAATAATAGCTACAGTATTGTGATTTGTCTGGTAGCTTTAATATTGTGTTTTGTCTGTAATAATAGTTATAGTATTGTGTTTTGTCTCATAGCTACAGGATTGTATTTTGCCTATAAGCTATAATATTGTGTTTTGTCTGTAATAATAGCTATAGTATTGGGTTTTGTCTGTACCAATAGCTATAGTATTATGTTTTGTCTGGAATTATAGCTATAGTGTTCTGTTTTGTCTGTAACTGTAACGCGAGTCGTATAAAGGAGTGCTCATAATATACTGTAATGGAAACACTTTAACAAAACAACAAAACGACTGACAACAATTCCGTCAGGTGACATACACTAAACAGAAAGCAACTACCCACAAAAACCCAGGAAGAAAAACCCCTACTTAAATATGATCTCCAATTTGAGGCAACGAGTATCAGCTGCCTCCAATTGGAGATCAACCCAAACAACCCCAACATAGAAATAGAAAAACTAGAACTAAAACATAGAAATAGAAAACATAGATAAACCCAAAACACCCCCTGTCACGCCCTGACCTACTCTACTATAGAAAATGACATCTTACTAGGGTCAGGACATGACAGTAACAATAGATATAGTATTGAGTTTTGTCTGTATAAACAGCTAGAGTATTATGTTTTGTCTCATAGCTATAGTATTGTTTTTGTCTGCAATAATACGCTGTATTATTGTGTTTAGTATTGGGGCTAAGGAAATTGTGTTTTGTCTGTGAAAACAGCTATAGCATTGTGTGTTGTCTGTAATAATAGCTATATTATTGTGCTTTGACTGTAATAATCACTATAGTATTGCGTTTTGTTTGTAATAATATTTATAGAATTGTGTTTTGTCTATAAAAATAGCTGTAGTTTAGTGTTTTGTCTGAAATTATATCTATAGTATTGTGTTTTGTCTGTAATAATATTTATAGTAATGTGATTTGTCAGTAATAATTGCTATAGTATTGTTTTTGTCTGTAATAATAGCTGTACTATTGTGTTTTGTCTGTTGTAATATGTATAGTATTGTGTTTTTGTCTTTAATAATAGATATAGTATTGTGTTTTGTTTGTAATAATAGCTATTGTATTGTCACGTCCTGACCATAGTAAGTTGTTATTTTCTAAGGTAGAGTAGGTCAAGGCATGACGGGAGTTTTCGAGTTTAGTTTTTCTATGATGTTGTGTTCTAGTTTTGTACTTCTATTTTGGGTTGTTCAAGTTTTTGTATTTCTATGTTGGGCTTTGTTTGAGATGATCTCCAATTAGAGGCAGCTGGTCATCGTTGTCTCTAATTGGAGGTCATATTTAAGTTGGTGTTTGACCCACCTGGGTTTGTGGAAGATTTATTTTGAGTAGTGTATGTTTCACCTCTGCGTCACGGTTTGTTGTTTCTTGTCATTCAGTTTTGCATAGTTTCACAGTATAAATAAAATGTGGAATGACACACATGCTGCACTTTGGTCCGCTCAACCCTACGACAACCGTAACATGTATTTTGTCTAAAAGCTATTGTATTGTGTTTTGTCTGCAATAATAGCTATATTTTTTTGTTTGGTCTAGTAGCTATATTAATGTGTTTTTGTCTGTATTAATAGCTATAGTGTTTTGTCTGTAATAGTAGCAATAGTATTATTATTTTTTGTAGTAAGTATGGTATTGTGTTCAGTCTTTAAAAAAAGCTATATTATTATGTTTTGTCTGTATTAATAGCTATTGTGATTTGTCTTGTAGCTATAATATTGTGTTTGTCTGTAAAAATAGCTATAGGATTGTGTTTTGCCTATAAGCTGTAATATTGTGTTTTGTATGTAATAATAGCTATGGTATTGTGTTTTGTCTGTAACAGTAGCTATCGAATTATGTTTTTTCTGTAAAAATAGCTATAGTATTGGGATTTGTCTAGTCGCTATAAAATTGTGTTTTGTCTGTAATAAATGCTATATTATTGTGTTTTGTATGAAATAATAGTTATAGTATTGTGTTTTGTCTCATAGCTATATAATTGTGCTTTGTCTGTAATAGTAGCTATCGTATGGTCTTTAGTAATAGCTATAGTATTGTGTTTTGACTGTACTAATAGCTATATTATTGTGTTTTGTTTGTAATAATAGCTATAGTATTGTGAATTGACTAGTAGCTATAGTAGTGTTTTGTCTGGAATAATAGCTATAGTATTGTGTTTTGTCTCATAGATATAGTATTGTGTTTTGTCTAGTAGCTATAGTATTGTGTTTTGTCTGTGATAGTAGCTATTGTATTGTTTTTCTGTAATAATAGCAATAGCATTATATTTAGTCTTTAGTAATAGCTGTAGTATTGTGCTTTGCCTGTAATAATAGCGACAATATTGTGTTTTGTCTGTAATAATAGCTATAGTTTGTGTTTTGTCTGTAATAAAAGCTACAGTATTGTGTTTTGTCTGTAATAATAGCTATAGTATTGTGTCTTGTCTGCAATAATAGCTATAGTATTGTGTTTTTGCCTGTAATAATAGCGACAGTATTGTGTTTTGTTGTCACGGTTGTCGTAGGAATGAGCGGACCAAAGTGCAGCGTGTGTCGTTCCACATTTTATTTATACTGTGAAACTATGCAATACATAAATTACAAAAAGTACAAAACAAAAATTTAAAAAAATATATAAGAAAAAATAAATGGATGAAATGAAATGATATGTATGAAGTATATGCATTCACTACTGTAAGTCGCTCTGGATAAGAGCGTCTGCTAAATGACTAAAATGTAAATGTAAAATGTAAACTTGAATGACAAAACAACAAACTGACGCAGAGGTGAAACAAACACTACTCAAAACGAATCTCCCACAAACCCAGGTTGAAAAAAGCCCCACTTAAGTATGATCTCCAATTAGAGACAACAAGGACCAGCTGCCTCTAATTGGAGATCATAACAAACAAAACCAACATAGAAATACAAAACATAGAAAAACACCCCCTGTCATGCCCTGACCTACTCTACCATAGAAAATAACATCTATGGTCAGGACGTGACATTTGTCTGTAATAATCACTATCGTTTTTTGTGTTTTGTCTCTAATAATAGCTATAGTAATGTCACGTCCTGACCAGTATAAGGGTTATTTGTTATTGTAGTTTGGTCAGGACGTGGCAGAGGGTATTTGTTTATGTGATTCGGGGTGGTGATTTATGTAGTAGGGTGTTTGATTTATTATTTCCGGGTTTTGGTCTATGTTCTATGTTTTGTATTTCTATGTTCTTTCTGGATTGTTGTATTTCTATGTTTAGGTTGATGGGGGGTTGGACTCTCAATTGGAGGCAGGTGCTTTCTCGTTGCCTCTGATTGAGAGTCCTATATATGGGTGATTGTTTGGTTTGGTGTTGTGGGAGATTGTTTCTTGTTTTGCCTGTGTGAGCATGACAAGACTGTTTTGCTGTTCGTGCGTTCTTCGTTTTTTTATTTATTTTGGTGTTCTCTTTATTTTAAATAAATAACAAGATGAGCATCCACATTCCTGCTGCGTTTTGGTCCTCTATTCCCGACGACAACCGTTACAGAATCTCCCACCACAATAGGACCAAGCAGCGGAGAAGGGAGCGATGGGAATATGATATGGACTGTCGGGAAAAGGAGGCATGGGCAGAGTTGAGGAGCGGCATTTCCAGGGCTGTGGAGGATTTAAGGGAACCCGAGAGGCAGCCCCAAGATTTTTTTGGGGGGGGCACACGGGTAGTTTGGCTGGGCGAGGAGTGAGCCCCAGGCCAAATCCCCGTACCTTTTTTGGGCAACCAGTGACTGGACAGGTCCCGTGCTTCGGGGTAATGGGTACTGTGGCGAGGCCAAGTAGTTTTAGGCCGCTACGCGCAGTACCAGCGCCCCGCATTTGCCAGGGGGAAGTGGGCATCCAGCCAATAAGAGCGATGCGAGTTCTGCGCTTGAGACCGCCAGTATGCCTCTACGGTCCAGTGCGTCAGCCCAGTCTGACTCGGCCTGTTCCCGCTCCCCGCACTAGCCCTGAGGTGCGTGTTCCCAGGCTGATACCTCCAGTACCAGCACCACGTATCAGGCTTCTAGTGCGCCAACCCAGTCCGACTCGGCCTGTTCCCGCTCCCCGCACTAGCCCTGAGGTGCGTGTCCCCAGACTGGCACATCCAGTACCAGTACCACGCATCAGGCTTCCAGTGCGTCAGCCCAGTCCGACTCGGCTTGTTCCCGCTCCCCGCACTAGCCCTGAGGTGCGTGTCCCCAGGCTGATACCTCCAGTACCAGCACCACGCATCAGGCTTCCAGTGCATCAGCCCAGCCTCGAGAGTCTGGCAACAGTATGCAGTCCAGAGTATCCGGCAACAGTGTGCGGTCCAGAGTATCCGGCAACAGTGTGCGGTCCAGAGTATCCGGCACCAGTGTGCGGTCCAGAGTATCCGGCACCAGTGTGCAGTCCAGAGTATCCGGCACCAGTGTGCAGTCCAGAGTATCCGGCACCAGTGTGCAGTCCAGAGTATCCGGCACCAGTGTGCAGTCCAGAGTATCCGGCACCAGTGTGCAGTCCAGAGTATCCGGAAACAGTGTCTAGTCCGGAACCGAAGGGGTCTGCCTGTGACCCGGAACCGGGTGAGTCTGCCTGCGACCCGGAACCGGGTGAGTCTGCCTGCGACCCGGAACTGAGGGGGCTAGTGCGGGAACAGGCCGAGTCGGACTGGGCTGACGCACTGGAAGCCTGATGCGTGGTGCTGGTACTGGAGATATCAGCCTGGGAACACGCACCTCAGGGCTAGTGCGGGGAGCGGGAACAGGCCGAGTCGGACTGGGCTGACGCACTGGAAGCCTGATGCGTGGTGCTGGTACTGGACATGCCAGACTAGGGGTTTGCACTTCCGGGTCAGCACGAGAGGCAGGAACTGGAAAAACTGGGCCATGAAGGCGCACAGGCAGTCTTGAACGCAGCTCCTGCACAACCCGTCCTGGCTGGATGGAACTAGCAGCCCTGTACGAGCGGGGTGCTAGTACAGGGCGAACTGGGCTGTGCAGGGCCTGATGGTTGCCGTGCGTAGAGTGGGAGTAGGGTAGCCTGGTCCTAGGAGGCGTACCGGTGACCAGACGTGCTGCGCAGGCATCCTCCTACCAGGCTCGATGCCCACTCTAGCACGGCATCTGCGAGGGGCTGGAATAACTCGCACCGGACTGTGCGTGCGTATGGGCGAGATTGTGCGCACTTCAGCAAAACACGGCGCCCTCCACTCCATACGCTTCTCCATATAAACACGTGGAGCTGGCTTAGGGCTCACCCTTGGCCCAGCCAAACTACCCATGTGCCCCCCCCAAAAAAAATTATTGGGGGTGCCTCTCGTGCTCTACCTTCCTCCCAGGCAGGTTGTCACAGTAGTCCAGTAATTGTTCCCATGTCCAGTCAATCCTAGATTCCAATACCTCCAGCGACCAGGATGCCATCTCCTCCCGAGCGCGCTGCTTCTTATAGTCCAGACCATATTCCCTTGACTCCCTTCTCCGCTGCTTGGTCCATTTGTGGTGGGAGATTCTGTAACGGTTGTCATCGGGAATAGAGGACCAAAACGCAGCAGGAATGTGGATGCTCATCTTGTTATTTATTTTAAATCAAGAGAACACCAAAATAACAAAAATGAAGAACGCACGAACAACAAAATAGTCTTGTCAGGCTCACACAGGCAAAACAAGAAACAATCTCCCACAAACACTAAACCAAACAATTACCCATATATAGGACTCTCAATCAGAGGCAACGAGAAAGCACCTGCCTCCAATTGAGAGTCCAACCCCCATTAACCTAAACATAGAAATACAACTAACTAGACTAAACATAGAAATACATTAACAAGGAACAGTGCCCAAAAACCCCGTAATACATAAATCAAATACCCTTCTACAAAAACACCACCCCGAACCACATAAAACAAATACCCTCTGCCACGTCCTGACCAAACTACAATAACAAATAACCCTTATACTGGTCAGGACGTGACAAGTACAGCTATTATTACAGACAAGATACATTACCTTAGACATTATTACAGACAAAACACAATAAAGCTGCTATTATTACAGACTAATCCCATTACTATGAATATTAATACAGACAAAACACAATACTATAGATATAATTTCAGACAAAACACTAAACTACAGCCATTTTCATAGATTAAACAGAATTCTATGAATATTATTACAGACAAAACACAATATTAATACAGACAAAACACATTACTATAGATACTATTACTGACAAAACACAATACTGTAGCTATTATTAAGTAAAAAACATATTAGGATAGCTACTACTACACACAAATCACATTACTATGAATATTTTTTCAGACAAAACACAATACTAATACAATTATTACAATACTATAGCTACTCGACTAAACACAATACAATAGCTATTATTACAGACAAAACACAATACCATAGCTATAATTTCAGAAAAAACACAATACTATAGCTATGATTACAGACAAAACACAATACTATAGCTATTATTTCAGACAAAACACAATAGCTATTATTAAAGACTAAACACAATACTATAGCTATTATTACAGAAAAAAAATTAATACGATTGCTACAACTACAGACAAAACACAATACTATAGCTATTATTGCAGACAAAACACAATACTATAGCTATTATTACAGATAAAACATAATACCATAGCTATTACTTCAGTTAAAACACAACACTATACATATTACTACAGACAAAACACAATGGCACAGCTATTATAGTAGACTAGATACATTACTATAGCTACTTTTAAAGACAAAACTTTTGCCTTTGCTACAGACAAAACACAATAATATATATTTTACCGTAGACAAAACACAATAGTACAGCTATTATTACAGACAAGGTACATAACTAAAACTAATATTACAGACAAAACAATATCCTATAGATATAATTTCAGAAAATACAATAAACTACAGCTGTATAGACGAAACACAAGTCAATAAATATTATTACTTACAAAACACAATGCTATAGCTATTATTACAGACAAAAAATATGACATTAAATATTTTTACAGACAAAACACAACACCATAGATATTATTTCAGACAAATCTCAAAACTATAGCTATTATTACCGACAAAACACAATACTGTAGCCATTTTACAGGCAAAACACAGTGCTATAGCTATTATTACACACTAAACACAATGCTACAGCTATTACTACATACAAATCACAATAGTATAGCTGCTAGACTAAAAACTATACTATAGATTTGAGACAAAACACAATACTATAGCAATTTTCACAGACGAAACACAATAAAATAGCTAATATTAAATACAAAACACAATACTATAGCTATTATTACAGACAAAACACAATACTATTCCTATTAGATAAACACAAAACAATAGCTATTATTACAGACAAAACACAATTCTATAAATATTACTATAGACAAAATACAATACTGTGGTTATCATTACAGACAAAACACAATACTATAGCTATTTTTACATACAAAAACAATATTTATTTTTACAGACAAAACACAATTCTGTAGCTGTTACTAAAGACAAACACACAATACTACATCTATTATTATAAACTAAACACAATGCGATAGCTATTACTACAAACAAAACACAATACTATAGCTATGAGAAAAAAAATAATTCTGTAGTTATTTTTACAGACAAAACTCAATACAATTGCTATAATAAAAGACTAAACAAAATACAATAGCTACTATTACAGAAAAATCATAATACAATAGCTACTATTACAGACAAATCGCAATACTATAGCTATTATTACAGACAAAACACAATAGTATCGCTATTATTATTGACAAAACACAATACTAAAGCTAATTGACTAAACACAATACTATAGCTATTAATTCAGACAAAACACCAAACTTGACTTTTTATTATAGACAAAACACAATTCTATAAATAATATTACAGACAAAATAAAGTACCATAGCTACTATTACAGAAAAATACAGAAAATACAATAATTATAATTATAATGATTATAATGATAATTGCATCATACAGTAAGCTGCAGTTTTTAGGCGAAATGTTGAAGTCAGATAAATCAAATACTTCCATACCTGGATTACCTGGATACACAAATCAGGTAAAGTGGGTACTGAAGCCAAAAAAGTTTGGGAACCACTGCTTAATTGTAAAAAGGTTATAATGATGGACAACCAGTAACTGACTTACATGTACATACTGGTACCGCAGCTCTTTCACTCTATCAGAGTTCCTCTCAAATGGTACCCTGTAAATTTGCTTCATTGTCATCTGATGCTTCTTCAATATCCGGTCTATTGTGGAGTTGCTTATAGAGTTGACATTTTGGAATATGGCATTGTCTTGTAGGATTGCAGCGCAGATCTGTCTCAATGTATTATTTGCCATCACCATGTTACAGATCTCTTGTTCTTGTTGTTCATTGAGAAGTTTTCCTCTGCCACCCGTGCAAGGTTGTCGTCCAATCCTAGAAATAGAAGTCAAAGGACAACACTCCATTCGTAATGTATACCTTATGTATTCCTTACAGAATGAGTTACCTATGTAATTGTATTGTTGTTTTACTTACAGTAACTTTACCACAATTCTAATGCATCACTGCACAGTGACTGGAATACTACTGTAAACTGTATCATCAATACTGTAGAAAATAAAGTATTCCATAGTTTATTTTCTCCAATGTTTTTCTTGTCATTTTTAGTATCATAACATCCCATTGAGGTAAGATATTACTGTAGGCCTATCACACTCACACACACACACACACACACACACACACACACACACACTAAATGAATAGGTAAATGTGTAAATAAATATATTTCTTGCTCTATGCACAGTGTCCTGTCCTATACAACATATAATTCCATCATTGACTGACTACATACCTGTTTTCCCTTCGAAAGGTTTGGATGATGGAGGAGACTGTTGAGCGAGGCACATTAGGCTGCACTCGGCGACCTGCCTCCGCCATTGTGAGGCCATGGTTGATGACATGGTCTATAATTGTGGCCCGAATTTCATCCGGGACAGCATGGTGTCTTCGTGTTCCTCGGCCTCTTCCCCCTATTCCACCACCACGCACCCTTACTCCTCCTCCTCCTCCTCCTCCTCTTCTTCTTCTCCCTCTTCCTCTTCCTCGAGCAGGCAGTTGCCCTTGTTCATTTACTTGGCCAGGTGCCTCCATGTTCAGAAATTGTACTGGTCCTGCACGGTCAAGCTCTTTACATACACGTTTGGCAGCATTCACAGTCATGGACAGCACCTGTCAGGTAACTAAACATACTGTTTGATTGGTCATCTGAGATGTGTGAAACTCCTCCTTCGTTAGTCAAGTTCTAGTTTCACCTGACTGTCAATTGCTGTAATAAATGTATCAAATGTTCCAAGGGATTCATATATGGTATTCATGGTATTATGTTCTTGACTAATTTTGACAATTGAACAGACTATTGTGCATGTGATGACTTATACAATGAAATGACGCTGACACGTTTTGGAGCGAACAACCATTAGACTGAGAATCAACAATCAGTTTAGATCGATAAGATCTATTCACTTGGAAATTGTGCTAAATCTAGGCTACATGTACTTAATAATTTGCAAAGATGTACTGAGACATTGAGACATGTACTTAGACATTTGCAATTTGATGAAATGAATGAGAAATTCAATTCTGTTGTGAACAATTGCCAAGTGGTTTGGAGGTTTGTCCATGTACTTTTGAGAATGTAATTTCTGTTTCAAGAAATGAGCCAAACCAATGGAGAAAAACTGTAATACAGGTGGTTGTCGGAAACAACCCTCATCAAATACTAAAATAAGGATTACAATAAGGAGTTGTATAGTGGCCCCGTCCCAATCAGAAAGAAATGGGAGTGGGGTGTCTCGCTTTCTTTACAGTCTCTACCCTTATCACGCCATTGGCTCTTGAGGCGGAAAATCGACCAATCGGAATGTTCCAGAGAATCCTTCCATCCGTGTTCAGTCGGTTGACGGAAAGCGCCTCTGGGAAACATTATTAAAATGTATCTAAAAGTTTTCTATTCGTTGTTGTTGATGTTGAGTTTCTATGGAATCCCTTCAACCGGACAGAAGAAAAAGGAGGTATTTTATTCACGGTGTCATAATCATTACACTAGCTAGTAGGCTAACGTTAGCTCATGGGTCTATGAGAGATAGGTTTAGCTAGCTAGCCATGAGCTTTTAGGAAGGAACCGGTTACCTAGCTAGTTTGCATCGTCAAAATGCTTCATATATAAGTGTCTAGCTAATTGTAATAACTAACAAGTCACATATTGCCGTGGCTATGCTCTACTTGGTCTAGAACTTTGAACTTTCCTGCATCTATAATCCGCTTCATGCCTAAACGTTGTTAGCACTTCCGGGTGAGGAAGGTGCCCTCTTTCGGCGCTAGCTAGGTAGACGCACTAGAGACTTGTTCTCTGAGAGGGTGGGCCAGTTGATGGACTGGGCTGGTATAAGACCCTGATCTCTAACCCCTCTTCTCTCCCTCCAGACACTGCTGTCTGAGTAGATGGGCCAGTATAACACCTTACCCCTGACCTGTAACCCCTAACCTCTTTCCCCTCTTCTCTCTCCCTCCAGACCCTGCTGTCTGAGTAGGTGGGCCAGCTGATGGACTGGGTTGCTATACGACTCTGACCTCTAACCCCTCTCCCCTTTTCTCACTCCCTCCAGACCCTGCTCTCTGAGAAGGTGGGTCAGCTTATGGACTGGACAGGGAAGAGAGCTGTGATCCGTATGAACGGGGAGAAGTTTCGTCGCTTTGTGAAGGCTCCTCCCAGGAACTACTCTGTGGTCATCATGTTCACCGCCCTGCAGCCACAGAGACAGTGTGGCGTCTGCAAGTAACTTATCTACAAATTGTTACACCAGATAATGTGATTTAAACAAATGTGTTTGGTATACATTACTGGGAGTTACAGGGTGGGTACAGTGTGGTGTAGTGGAGGGAATTTTCTACCAACCTTGGCGATACTGTATTTGTCCTCGATTCGTGCAAACATGAGTCTCATAAAATGTCTGTGTCCAGTGCAGGAGTTTCATTTGAATTGGGAAAATAAATACTTTTTCGGCTCCATAAAGTAATCCAACAATGTGTAAGCTGCCATCTTGTCTATTTCAAGTCTTCTCTCATTGATCGAGACAGGTGGGCGTCACATGTCATGATACTCACCTGTCTCGATCAATGAGAGAAGACTTGAAATAGACAAGATGGCAGCTTACACATTGTTGGATTACTTTATGGAGCCAAAAAAGTATTTATTCAAACCATCTGCCAGTCAGTAACCGAGACAATTTGTAGTCTGCCAGTCAGTATCAGAGACTGTGTGTAGTCTGCCAGTCAGTATCAGAGACTGTGTGTAGTCTGCCAGTCAGTATCAGAGACTGTGTGTAGTCTGCCAGTCAGTATCAGAGACTGTGTGTAGTCTGCCAGTCAGTATCAGAGACTGTGTGTAGTCTGCCAGTCAGTATCAGAGACTGTGTGTAGTCTGCCAGTCAGTAACAGAGACTGTGTGTAGTCTGCCAGTCAGTAACAGAGACTGTGTGTAGTCTGCCAGTCAGTAACAGAGACTGTGTGTAGTCTGCCAGTCAGTAACAGAGACTGTGTGTAGTCTGCCAGTCAGTAACAGAGACTGTGTGTAGTCTGCCAGTCAGTAACAGAGACTGTGTGTAGTCTGCCAGTCAGTATCAGAGACTGTGTGTAGTCTGCCAGTCAGTATCAGAGACTGTGTGTAGGCTGCCAGTCAGTATCAGAGACTGTGTGTAGTCTGCAAGTCAGTATCAGAGACTGTGTGTAGTCTGCCAGTCAGTAACAGAGACTGTGTGTAGTCTGCCAGTCAGTAACAGAGACTGTGTGTAGTCTGCCAGTCAATAACAGAGACTGTGTGTAGTCTGCCAGTCAGTAACAGAGACTGTGTGTAGTCTGCCAGTCAGTAACAGAGACTGTGTGTAGTCTGCCAGTCAGTAACAGAGACTGTGTGTAGTCTGCCAGTCAGTATCAGAGACTGTGTGTAGTCTGCCAGTCAGTATCAGAGACTGTGTGTAGTCTGCCAGTCAGTATCAGAGACTGTGTGTAGTCTGCCAGTCAGTATCAGAGACTGTGTGTAGTCTGCCAGTCAGTATCAGAGACTGTGTGTAGTCTGCCAGTCAGTATCCGAGACTGTGTGTAGTCTGCCAGTCCCTAACAGAGACTGTGTGTAGTCTGCCAGTCCCTAACAGAGACTGTGTGTAGTCTGCCAGTCCCTAACAGAGACTGTGTGTAGTCTGCCAGTCCCTAACAGAGACTGTGTGTAGTCTGCCAGTCTCTAACAGAGACTGTGTGTAGTCTGCCAGTCAGTATCAGAGATTTTGTGTGGTCTGCCAGTCAGTATCAGAGACTGTGTTGTCTGCCAGTCAGTATCAGAGACTGTGTGTGGTCTGCCAGTCAGTATCAGAGACTGTGCGTGGTCTGCCAGTCAGTAACAGAGACTGTGTGTAGTCTGCCAGTCAGTAACAGAGACTGTGTGTAGTCTGCCAGTAAGGGGTCACATGTTATTTTACACATGGATGGGGCAAATACATGTCATAATATGCCTTTGTGGTTCGCCAGATTCACTTTTGTGACTATTCCATTAGTTCCATTGTTCTGGACACACTAAATCAAGTGTATCTCAAATATTGACATACTGTGTGTGTCCACCCCCTCTACAGACAGGCTGACGAGGAGTACCAGATCCTAGCTAATTCCTGGCGTTACTCCAGTGCCTTCACCAACAAGGTCTTCTTCGCTGCCGTCGACTTTGATGAAGGATCTGATGTGTTTCAGATGGTATATCTCTTCTGTTTTATTTCACCCTTCACGTGTTATTTAGAGGCGGGCTTTCAGCTGTCCATTAGAGCCTGACAGTTGGCATCGTCAAACCAGCCTGATCTCCACAGCTCACATTCTTTAAGCTCTGTCTGGTGACTCTACCTGACTGGATCATTAAAACATGAACCTTCTGGAACACTGCTTTAACTGGTGCATATCAACTCAGTAATGTATATGAATGTAGTAGTAGTTAAATATGTACTATATATGAATGTAGTTTTAGTTAAATATGTAGTATATATGAATATAGTTTTAGTTAAATATGTAGTGTATGTGAATATAGTAGTAGTTATATATGTAGTATATTTGAATGTAGTAGTAGTTATATATGTAGTAAATATGAATGTAGTAGTAGTTATATATGTAGTGTATATATATGAATGTAGTAGTAGTTATATATGTAGTATATATGAATGTAGTAGTAGTTATATATGTAGTATATATGAATGTAGTAGTAGTTATATATGTAGTATATATGAATGTAGTAGTAGTTATATATGTAGTATATATGAATGTAGTAGTAGTTATATATGTAATGTATTTGAATATAGTAGTAGTTATATATGTCGTGTATATGAATACAGTAGTAGTAGTTATATATGTCGTGTATATGAATATAGTAGTAGTTATATATGTAGTTTATATGAATATAGTAGTAGTTATATATGTAGTATATATGAATGTAGTAGTAGTTATATATGTAGTATATATGAATGTAGTAGTAGTTATATATGTAATGTATATGAATATAGTAGTAGTTATATATGTCGTGTATATGAATACAGTAGTAGTAGTTATATATGTAGTATATATGAATATAGTAGTAGTTATATATGTAGTATATATGAATGTAGTAGTAGTTATATGTAGTATATGAATATAGTAGTAGTAGTGTGTGTGTGTGTGTATATATGTATATGTGTGTGTGTATGTATGTATGTATATATATATATATATATATATATGAATATAATAAGAGTTAGATATGTAGTGTATATGACTATAGTAGTAGTTGAAGTCGGAAGTTTACATACACTTAGGTTGGAGTCATTAAAACTCATTTTTCAACCACTCCACAATTTTCTTGTTAACAAACTGTAGTTTTGGCAAGTCGGTTAGGACTTGTGCATGACACAAGTAATTTTTGACCCACAGTTCCACTGGGTCAGAAGTTTATATACACTAAGTTGACTGTGCCTTTAAACAGCTTGGAAAATCCCAGAAAATTATGGCTTTAGAAGCTTCTGAGTCAATTGGAGGTGTACCTGTGGATGTATTGGAGGTGTACCTGTGGATGTATTGGAGGTGTACCTGTGGATGTATTTCAAGGCCTAGCTTCAAACTCAGTGCCTCTTTGCGTGACATCATGAAAATCTAAAGAAATCAGCCAAGACCTCACAAAAAAATTGTAGACCTCCACAAGTCTGGTTCATCCTTGGGAACAATTTCCAAACGCCTGAAGGTACCACGTTCATCTGTACAAACAATAGTACGCAAGTATTAACACCATGGGACCACACAGCTGTCATACCGCTCAGGAAGGAAACTTGTTCTGTCTCCTAGAGATGAATGTACTTTGGTGCAAATAGTGCAAATCAATCTCAGAACAACAGCAAAAGACCTTATGAAGATGCTGGAGAAAACAGGTACAAACGTATCTATTTCCACAGTAAAACGAGTCCTATATCAACATAACCTGAAAGGCCGCTCAGCAAGGAAGAATCCACTGCTCCAAAACCACCATGAAAAAGCCAGACTACTATTTGCAACTGCACATGAGGACAAAGATCGTATTTTTTGAAGAAATGTCCTCTGGTCTGATGAAACAAAAATAGAGCTGTTTGGCAATAATGACCATCGTTATGTTTGGAGGAAAATGGGGGAGGCTTGCAAGGCGAAGAACACCATCCCAACCGTGAATCACAGGGGTGGCAGCATCATGTTGTGGGGGTACTTTGCTGCAGGAGGGACTGGTGCACTTCACAAAATAGATGGCATCATGAGGACGGAAAATGATGTGGATATATTGAAGCAACATCTCAAGACATCAGTCAGGAAGTTAAAGCTTGGTCGCAAATGGGTCTTCCAAATGGACAATGACCACAAGCATACTTCCAAAGTTGTGGCAAAATGGCTTAAGGACAACAAAGTCAAGGTATTGGAGTGGCCATCACAAAGCCCTGACCTCAATCCCATAGAATATTTGTGGGCAGAACTGAAAAAGCATGTGTGAGCAAGGAGGCCTACAAACCTGACTCAGTTACACCAGCTCTGTCAGGAGGAATGGGCCAAAATTCACCCAACTTATTGTGGGAAGCTTGTGGAGGCCTACCTGAAACGTTTGACCCAAGTTCAACAATTTAAAGGCAATGCTACCAAATACTAATTGAGTGTATATATACTTCTGACCCACTGGGCATGTGATGAAAGAAATTAAAGCTGAAATAAATCTTTCTCTCTGCTATTATTCTGACATTTCACATTCTTAAAGTAAAGTGGTGATCTTAACTGACCTAAGACAGGGAATTTTTACTAGGATTTAATGTCAGGAATTGTGAAAAACTGAGTTTAAATGTATTTGGCTAAAGTGTATTTAAACTTTCGACTTCAACTGTATATATCTATGTTATTTGTGTATATAGTAGTAGTTATATGTTATTTGTGTATAGTAGTAGTTTAATATGTTATTTGTGTATATAGTAGTAGTTATACATGTTATTTGTGTATATAGTAGTAGTTTAATGTTATTTGTGTGTATATAGTAGTAGTTATATATCTATGTTATTTGTGTATATAGTAGTAGTTATATCTATGTTATTTGTGTATATTGTAATAGTTGTATCTGTTATTTGTGTATATAGTAGTATTTATATATCTATGTTATTTGTGTATATAGTAGTTATATGTTATTTGTGTATAGTAGTAGTTATATATGTTATTTGTGTATATAGTAGTAGTTATATATGTTATTTGTGTGTATATAGTAGTAGTTATATATCTATGTTATTTGTGTGTATATAGTAGTAGTTATATATCTGTTATTTGTGTATATTGTAGTAATTATATATCTATGTTATTTGTGTATATTGTAGTAGTTGTATCTGTTATTTGTGTATATAGTAGTATTTATATATCTGTTATTTGTCTCCCCAGTTGAATATGAACTCGGCTCCCTCCTTCATCCATTTCCCAGCTAAAGGGAAGCCTAAGAAGTCCGACTCCTATGAGCTGCAGGTCAGAGGCTTCGCTGCAGAACAACTGGCCCGCTGGGTCGGGGACCGCACTGACGTACAGGTAACACCTGACCTCTCTCTCACCTCTTCACCTTTCAACTCTCACACTAGGTATCTGCGTAATGTATTATCGTAATTTCCGGACAATTGAGCGCACCTGAATATAAGCCACACCCACTGAATTATTATTATAAATTTTTTTTGGAACATAAATAAGCCGCATATGTCTATAAGCCGCAGGTGCCTACCGGTACATTGAAACAAATTAACTTTACACAGGCTTTAACGAAACACGGCTTGTAACAAAAATAAATAGGCTTTAACGAAACACGGCTTGTAACAAAAATAAATAGGCTTTAACGAAACACGGCTTGTAACAAAAATAAATAGGCTTTAACGAAACACAGCTTGTAACAGAAAATAAAAAATTTGCAGTAAACAGTAGCCTACCAAGAAAGTCATTGCTCCAGACCAAGCTCCCGTGCAGCAGCTCTATTTCCTTTTCCAACAGCCAGATCAATCGCCTTCAACTTGAAAGCTGCATCATATGCATTTCTCCGTGTCTTTGCCATGATGAGGGTGACAAAATGACTACCGTAATCAGAATGATGGGAAGTTTGAGCGCACTCGATTTAATCTAAACAGTAAACAAAAAAGTTGTTTGGCCTTAACCCGTTCGGCAATTTCATTGGTCTAATGAAAGCTTCATTCCACCAAAAAACTGAGCACGTCACAGAATGTGTGTTTTAAATTTTAATTTTTTTCTTTGAAAGCGGGAAAAATCCATATATTAGCCGCGTCATTGTTTAAGCCGCGAGGTTCAAAGCGTGGGAAAAAAGTAGCGGCTTATAGTCCGGAAGTCTGTGTACGGTAGTCTGTGTTTATCTGAATAGATGTGGGTGATCAGGCTGACTGTGTATTTTAAATTTTATTTCACCTTTATTTAACCAGGTAGGCCAGTTGAGAACAAGTTCTCATTTACAACTGCGACCAAGATAAAGCAAAGCAGTGCGACACAAACAACCCAGAGTTAAACATGGAATAAACAAACGTACAGTCGATAACACAATAGAAAAATCTATATACAGTGTGTGCAAATGTAGTAAGATTAGGGAGGTAAGGCAGTAAAATATGTATGTGTGTGTGTGTGTGTGTCTCTATGTAGATCCGTGTGATCCGTCCTCCTAACTATGCGGGGCCATTGATGCTGGGATTCCTGCTGGCAGTGATAGGAGGACTGGCTTACCTCCGCAGAAACAACCTGGAGTTCCTCTACAACAAGAACGTCTGGGCCTTCTCTGCTCTGGTAGGAACACACTGGTTCATTATGTAGCTGAGTATCACAGTTATGGATGAATAAGTGTTGAGTCATTGTCAACGGTGTGCGTTCTCTCTAGTGTTTCTGCCTGATCATGACTTCAGGTCAGATGTGGAACCACATTAGAGGACCTCCCTACGCCCACAAGAACCCCACCACTGGACAAGTGGTACGTCCCTCTCTCTCTATAGATATCTCTTAACATACCCCCACTACTGGACAAGTGGTATGTCCCTCTCTCTTTCTCTCTCAATTCAATTTCAGTTCAATTTAAGGACTTTATTGGGAACTTTGCCAAAGCAAATGAAATTTAAAAAAAAAAATGAAGTCTCTATCAAATCAAACTTTATTTGTCACATGCACAGGTGTAGACCTTGCCGGGAAATGCCCTTAACCAAGCCCTTATTTATCAAATAGACTAAAGTAAAAATAAGAATATAAAGTAACACAATAAGAATAACAATAAGGCTATATACAGGGGGTACCGGTACAGAGTCAATGTGGAGGATATATACAGGGGGTACCAGTATAGTGTCAGTGTGGAGGCTATATACAGGGTGTTATGGTACAGAGTTAGTGTGGAGGCTATATACAGGGTGTTATGGTACAGAGTCAATGTGGAGGCTATATACAGGGGGTACCGGTACAGAGTCAATGTGGAGGCTATATACAGGGGGTACCGGTACAGAGTCAATGTGGAGGCTATATACAGGGGGTACCGGTACAGAGTCAATGTGGAGGCTATATACAGGGTGTTATGGTACAGAGTCAATGTGGAGGCTATATACAGGGTGTTATGGTACAGAGTCAATGTGGAGGCTATATACAGGGGGTACCGGTACAGAGTCAATGTGGAGGCTATATACAGGGGGTACCGGTACAGAGTCAATGTGGAGGCTATATACAGGGGGTACCGGTACAGAGTCAATGTGGAGGCTATATACAGGGGGTACCGGTACAGAGTCAGTGTGGAGGCTATATACAGGGTGTTATGGTACAGAGTCAGTGTGGAGGCTATATACAGGGTGTTATGGTACAGAGTCAATGTGGAGGCTATATACAGGGTGTTATGGTACAGAGTCAATGTGGAGGCTATATACAGGGGGTACCGGTACAGAGTCAATGTGGAGGCTATATACAGGGGGTACCGGTACAGAGTCAATGTGGAGGCTATATACAGGGGGTACCGGTACAGAGTCAATGTGGAGGCTATATACAGGGGGTACCGGTACAGAGTCAATGTGGAGCTATATACAGGGGGTACCGGTACAGAGTCAATGTGGAGGCTATATACTGGGGGTACCGGTACAGAGGCAATGTGGAGGATATATACAGGGGGTACCAGTACAGAGTCAGTGTGGAGGCTATATACAGCATGTTATGGTACAGAGTCAGTGTGGAGGCTATATACAGGGTGTTATGGTACAGAGTCAATGTGGAGGCTATATACAGGGTGTTATGGTACAGAGTCAATGTGGAGGCTATATACAGGGGGTACCGGTACAGAGTCAATGTGGAGACTATATACAGGGGGTACTGGTACAGAGTCAATGTGGAGGCTATATACAGGGTGTTATGGTACAGAGTCAATGTGGAGGCTATATACAGGGGGTACCGGTACAGAGTCAATGTGGAGGCTATATACAGGGGGTACCGGTACAGAGTCAATGTGGAGGCTATATACAGGGGGTACCGGTACAGAGTCAATGTGGAGGCTATATACAGGGGGTACCGGTGCAGAGTCAATGTGGAGGCTATATACAGGGTGTTATGGTACGGAGTCAATGTGGAGGCTATATACAGGGGGTACCGGTACAGAGTCAATGTGGAGGCTATATACAGGGGGTACAGGTACAGAGTCAATGTGGAGGCTATATACAGGGGGTACCGGTACAGAGTCAATGTGGAGGCTATATACAGGGGGTACCGGTACAGAGTCAATGTGGAGGCTATATACAGGGGGTACCGGTACAGAGTCAATGTGGAGGCTATATACAGGGTGTTATGGTACAGAGTCAATGTGGAGGCTATATACAGGGGGTACCGGTACAGAGTCAATGTGGAGACTATATACAGGGGGTACCGGTACAGAGTCAATGTGGAGGCTAAATACAGGGTGTTATGGTACAGAGTCAATGTGGAGGCTATATACAGGGGGTACCGGTACAGAGTCAATGTGGAGGCTATATACAGGGGGTACCGGTACAGAGTCAATGTGG
Source organism: Salmo trutta (assembly GCF_901001165.1). Lineage (NCBI taxonomy): Eukaryota > Metazoa > Chordata > Actinopteri > Salmoniformes > Salmonidae > Salmo > Salmo trutta. The sequence continues at coordinate 41,796,266 of NC_042969.1, read as the reverse complement.
AGGCTATATACAGGGGGTACCGGTACAGAGTCAATGTGGAGGCTATATACATGGGGTACCGGTACAGAGTCAATGTGGGGGCTATATACAGGGGGTACCGGTACAGAGTCAATGTGGAGGCTATATACAGGGAGTACCGGTACAGAGTCAATGTGGAGGCTATATACAGAGGGTACCGGTACAGATTCAATGTGGAGGCTATATACAGGGAGTACCGGTACAGAGTCAATGTGGAGGCTATATACAGGGGGTACCGGTACAGAGTCAATGTGGAGGCTATATACAAGGGTACCGGTACAGAGTCAATGTGGAGGCTATATACAAGGGGTACCGGTACAGAGTCAATGTGGAGGCTATATACAGGGGGTACCGGTACAGAGTCAATGTGGAGGCTATATACAGGGGGTACCGGTACAGAGTCAATGTGGAGGCTATATACAGGGTGTTATGGTACAGAGTCAATGTGGAGGCTATATACAGGGGGTACCGGTACAGAGTCAATGTGGAGGCTATATACAGGGGTACCGGTACAGAGTCAATGTGGAGGCTATATACAGGGGGTACCGGTACAGAGTCAATGTGGAGGCTATATACAGGGGGTACCGGTACAGAGTCAATGTGGAGGCTATATACAGGGGGTACCGGTACAGAGTCAATGTGGAGGCTATATACAGGGAGTACCGGTACAGAGTCAATGTGGAGACTATATACAGGGAGTACCGGTACAGAGTCAATGTGGAGGCTATATACAGGGGGTACCGGTACAGAGTCAATGTGGAGGCTATATACAGGGGGTACCGGTACAGAGTCAATGTGGAGCCTATATACAGGGGGTACCGGTACAGAGTCAATGTGGAGGCTATATACAGGGGGTACCGGTACAGAGTCAATGTGGAGGCTATATACAGGGGGTACCGGTACAGAGTCAATGTGGAGGCTATATACAATGGGTACCGGTACAGAGTCAATGTGGGGGCTATATACAGGGGGTACCGGTACAGATTCAATGTGGAGGCTATATACAGGGAGTACCGGTACAGAGTCAATGTGGAGGCTATATACAGGGGTACCGGTACAGAGTCAATGTGGAGGCTATATACAGGGGTACCGGTACAGAGTCAATGTGGAGGCTATATACAGGGGGTACCGGTACAGAGTCAATGTGGAGGCTATATACAGGGGGTACCGGTACAGAGTCAATGTGGAGGCTATATACAAGTGGTACCGGTACAGAGTCAATGTGGAGGCTATATACAGGGTGTTATGGTACAGAGTCAATGTGGAGGCTATATACAGGGGGTACCGGTACAGAGTCAATGTGGAGACTATATACAGGGGGTACCGGTACAGAGTCAATGTGGAGGCTATATACAGGGTGTTATGGTACAGAGTCAATGTGGAGGCTATATACAGGGGGTACCGGTACAGAGTCAATGTGGAGGCTATATACAGGGAGTACCGGTACAGAGTCAATGTGGAGGCTATATACAGAGGGTACCGGTACAGATTCAATGTGGAGGCTATATACAGGGAGTACCGGTACAGAGTCAATGTGGAGGCTATATACAGGGGGTACCGGTACAGAGTCAATGTGGAGGCTATATACAGGGGTACCGGTACAGAGTCAATGTGGAGGCTATATACAGGGGGTACCGGTACAGAGTCAATGTGGAGGCTATATACAGGGGGTACCGGTACAGAGTCAATGTGGAGGCTATATACAGGGGGTACCGGTACAGAGTCAATGTGGAGGCTATATACAGGGAGTACCGGTACAGAGTCAATGTGGAGACTATATACAGGGAGTACCGGTACAGAGTCAATGTGGAGGCTATATACAGGGGGTACCGGTACAGAGTCAATGTGGAGGCTATATACAGGGGGTACCGGTACAGAGTCAATGTGGAGCCTATATACAGTGGGTACCGGTACAGAGTCAATGTGGAGGCTATATACATGGGGTACCGGTACAGAGTCAATGTGGAGGCTATATACAGGGGGTACCGGTACAGAGTCAATGTGGAGGCTATATACAGGGAGTACCGGTACAGAGTCAATGTGGAGGCTATATACAGAGGGTAACGGTACAGATTCAATGTGGAGGCTATATACAGGGAGTACCGGTACAGAGTCAATGTGGAGGCTATATACAGGGGGTACCGGTACAGAGTCAATGTGGAGGCTATATACAGGGGTACCGGTACAGAGTCAATGTGGAGGCTATATACAGGGGGTACCGGTACAGAGTCAATGTGGAGGCTATATACAGGGGGTACCGTTACAGAGTCAATGTGGAGGCTATATACAGGGGGTACCGGTACAGAGTCAATGTGGAGGCTATATACAGGGAGTACCGGTACAGAGTCAATGTGGAGACTATATACAGGGAGTACCGGTACAGAGTCAATGTGGAGGCTGTATACAGGGAGTACCGGTACAGAGTCAATGTGGAGGCTATATACAGGGTGTTATGGTACAGAGTCAATGTGGAGGCTATATACAGGGGGTACCGGTACAGAGTCAATGTGGAGGCTATATACAGGGGTACCGGTACAGAGTCAATGTGGAGGCTATATACAGGGGGTACCGGTACAGAGTCAATGTGGAGGCTATATACAGGGGGTACCGGTACAGAGTCAATGTGGAGGCTATATACAGGGGGTACCGGTACAGAGTCAATGTGGAGGCTATATACAGGGGGGTACCGGTACAGAGTCAATGTGGAGGCTATATACAGGGGGTACCGGTACAGAGTCAATGTGGAGGCTATATACAGGGGTACCGGTACAGAGTCAATGTGGAGGCTATATACAGGGGGTACCGGTACAGAGTCAATGTGGAGGCTATATACAGGGGGTACCGGTACAGAGTCAATGTGGAGGCTATATACAGGGGGTACCAGTACAGAGTCAATGTGGAGGCTATATACAGGGAGTACCGGTACAGATTCAATGTGGAGACTATATACAGGGAGTACCGGTACAGAGTCAATGTGGAGGCTATATACAGGGGGTACCGGTACAGAGTCAATGTGGAGGCTGTATACAGGGAGTACCGGTACAGAGTCAATGTGGAGGCTATATACAGGGTATTATTGTACAGAGTCAATGTGGAGGCTATATACATGGGGTACCGGTACAGATTCAATGTGGAGGCTATATACAGGGGTACCGGTACAGAGTTATTGTGGAGGCTATATACAGGGGGTACCGGTACAGAGTCAATGTGGAGGCTATATACAGGGGGTACCGGTACAGAGTCAATGTGTAGGCTATATACAGGGAGTACCGGTACAGAGTCAATATGGAGGCTATATACATGCGGTACTGGTACAGAGTCAATGTGGAGGCTATATACAGGGGGTACCGGTACAGAGTCAATGTGGAGGCTATATACAGGGGGTACCGGTACAGAGTCAATGTGGAGGCTATATACAGGGGATACCGGTACAGAGTCAATGTGGAGGATATATACAGGGGTACCGGTACAGAGTCAATGTGGAGGCTTTATAGAGGGGGTACCGGTACAGAGTCAATTTGGAGGCTATATACAGGGAGTACCGGTACAGAGTCAATGTGGAGACTATATACAGGGAGTACCGGTACAGAGTCAATGTGGAGGCTGTATACAGGGAGTACCGGTACAGAGTCAATGTGGAGGCTATATACAGGGTGTTATGGTACAGAGTCAATGTGGAGGCTATATACAGGGGGTACCGGTACAGAGTCAATGTGGAGGCTATATACAGGGGTACCGGTACAGAGTCAATGTGGAGGCTATATACAGGGGGTACCGGTACAGAGTCAATGTGGAGGCTATATACAGGGGGTACCGGTACAGAGTCAATGTGGAGGCTATATACAGGGGGTACCGGTACAGAGTCAATGTGGAGGCTATATACAGGGGGTACCGGTACAGAGTCAATGTGGAGGCTATATACAGGGGTACCGGTACAGAGTCAATGTGGAGGCTATATACAGGGGGTACCGGTACAGAGTCAATGTGGAGGCTATATACAGGGGGTACCGGTACAGAGTCAATGTGGAGGCTATATACAGGGGGTACCGGTACAGAGTCAATGTGGAGGCTATATACAGGGGGTACCGGTACAGAGTCAATGTGGAGCTATATACAGGGGGTACCGGTACAGAGTCAATGTGGAGGCTATATACTGGGGGTACCGGTACAGAGGCAATGTGGAGGATATATACAGGGGGTACCAGTACAGAGTCAGTGTGGAGGCTATATACAGCGTGTTATGGTACAGAGTCAGTGTGGAGGCTATATACAGGGTGTTATGGTACAGAGTCAATGTGGAGGCTATATACAGGGTGTTATGGTACAGAGTCAATGTGGAGGCTATATACAGGGGGTACCGGTACAGAGTCAATGTGGAGACTATATACAGGGGTACTGGTACAGAGTCAATGTGGAGGCTATATACAGGGTGTTATGGTACAGAGTCAATGTGGAGGCTATATACAGGGGGTACCGGTACAGAGTCAATGTGGAGGCTATATACAGGGGGTACCGGTACAGAGTCAATGTGGAGGCTATATACAGGGGGTACCGGTACAGAGTCAATGTGGAGGCTATATACAGGGGGTACCGGTGCAGAGTCAATGTGGAGGCTATATACAGGGTGTTATGGTACGGAGTCAATGTGGAGGCTATATACAGGGGGTACCGGTACAGAGTCAATGTGGAGGCTATATACAGGGGGTACAGGTACAGAGTCAATGTGGAGGCTATATACAGGGGGTACCGGTACAGAGTCAATGTGGAGGCTATATACAGGGGGTACCGGTACAGAGTCAATGTGGAGGCTATATAGAGGGGGTACCGGTACAGAGTCAATGTGGAGGCTATATACAGGGTGTTATGGTACAGAGTCAATGTGGAGGCTATATACAGGGGGTACCGGTACAGAGTCAATGTGGAGACTATATACAGGGGGTACCGGTACAGAGTCAATGTGGAGGCTAAATACAGGGTGTTATGGTACAGAGTCAATGTGGAGGCTATATACAGGGGGTACCGGTACAGAGTCAATGTGGAGGCTATATACAGGGGGTACCGGTACAGAGTCAATGTGGAGGCTATATACAGGGGGTACCGGTACAGAGTCAATGTGGAGGCTATATACATGGGGTACCGGTACAGAGTCAATGTGGGGGCTATATACAGGGGGTACCGGTACAGAGTCAATGTGGAGGCTATATACAGGGAGTACCGGTACAGAGTCAATGTGGAGGCTATATACAGAGGGTACCGGTACAGATTCAATGTGGAGGCTATATACAGGGAGTACCGGTACAGAGTCAATGTGGAGGCTATATACAGGGGGTACCGGTACAGAGTCAATGTGGAGGCTATATACAAGGGTACCGGTACAGAGTCAATGTGGAGGCTATATACAAGGGGTACCGGTACAGAGTCAATGTGGAGGCTATATACAGGGAGTACCGGTACAGAGTCAATGTGGAGGCTATATACAGGGGGTACAGGTACAGAGTCAATGTGGAGGCTATATACAGGGTGTTATGGTACAGAGTCAATGTGAGGCTATATACAGGGGGTACCGGTACAGAGTCAATGTGGAGGCTATATACAGGGGTACCGGTACAGAGTCAATGTGGAGGCTATATACAGGGGGTACCGGGTACAGAGTCAATGTGGAGGCTATATACAGGGGGGTACCGGTACAGAGTCAATGTGGAGGCTATATACAGGTGGGTACCGGTACAGATCAATGTGGAGGCTAGATACAGGGAGTACCGTACAGAGTCAATGTGGAGACTATATACAGGGAGTACCGTACAGAGTCAATGTGGAGGCTTATACAGGGGTACCGGTACAGAGTCAATGTGGAGGCTATATACAGGGGGTACCGGTACAGAGTCAATGTGGAGCCTATAGACAGGGGGTACCGGTACAGAGTCAATGTGGAGGCTACATACAGGGGGTACCGGTACAGATTCAATGTGGAGGCTATATACAGGGGGTTACCGGTACAGAGTCAATGTGGAGGCTATATACATGGGGTACCGGTACAGAGTCAATGTGGGGGGGCTATATACAGGGGGTACCGGTACAGATTCAATGTGGAGTATATACAGGGAGTACCGGTACAGAGTCAATGTGGAGGCTATATACAGGGGGTACCGGTACAGAGTCAATGTGTAGGCTATATACAGGGGTACCGGTACAGAGTCAATGTGGAGGCTATATACAGGGGGTACCGGTACAGAGTCAAGGTGGAGGCTATATACAGGGGGTACCGGTACAGAGTCAATGTGGAGGCTATATACAAGGGGTACCGGTACAGAGTCCAATGTGGAGGCTATATACAGGGTGTTTATGGTACAGAGTCCAATGTGGAGGCTATATACAGGGGGTACCGTACAGAGTCAATGTGGAGACTATATACAGGGGGTACCGGTACAGAGTCAATGTGGAGGCTATATACAGGGTGTTATGGTACAGAGTCAATGTGGAGGCTATATACAGGGGGTACCGGTACAGAGTCAATGTGGAGGCTATATACAGGGAGTACCGGTACAGAGTCAATGTGGAGGCTATATACAGAGGGTAACCGGTACAGAGTCAATGTGGAGGCTATATACAGGGAGTACCGGTACAGAGTCAATGTGGAGGCTATATACAGGGGTACCGGTACAGAGTCAATGTGGAGGCTATATACAGGGGTACCGGTACAGAGTCAATGTGGAGGCTATATACAGGGGGTACCGGTACAGAGTCAATGTGGAGGCTATATACAGGGGGTACCGGTACAGAGTCAATGTGGAGGCTATATACAGGGGTACCGGTACAGAGTCAATGTGGAGACTATATACAGGGAGTACCGGTACAGAGTCAATGTGGAGGCTATATACAGGGAGTACCGGTACAGAGTCAATGTGGAGGCTATATACAGGGGGTACCGGTACAGAGTCAATGTGGAGGCTATATACAGGGGGTACCGGTACAGAGTCAATGTGGAGCCTATATACAGTGGGTACCGGTACAGAGTCAATGTGGAGGCTATATACATGGGGTACCGGTACAGAGTCAATGTGGAGGCTATATACAGGGTGTACCGGTACAGAGTCAATGTGGAGGCTATATACAGGGTGTACCGGTACAGAGTCAATGTGGAGGCTATATACAGGGAGTACCGGTACAGAGTCAATGTGGAGGCTATATACAGAGGGTAACGGTACAGATTCAATGTGGAGGCTATATACAGGGAGTACCGGTACAGAGTCAATGTGGAGGCTATATACAGGGGTTACCGGTACAGAGTCAATGTGGAGGCTATATACCAGGGGGTACCGGTACAGAGTCAATGTGGAGGCTATATACAGGGGGTACCGGTACAGAGTCAATGTGGAGGCTATATACAGGGGGTACCGGTACAGAGTCCATGTGGAGGCTATATACAGGGGGGTACCGGTACAGAGTCAATGTAGAGGCTATATACAGGGAGTACCGGTACAGAGTCAATGTAGGAGACTATATACAGGGAGTACCGGTACAGAGTCATGTGGAGGCTGTATACAGGGAGTACCGGTACGAGTCAATGTGGAGGCTATATACAGGGTGTTATGGTACAGAGTCAATGTGGAGCTATATACAGGGGGTAGCCGTAATTGAGTGTACAGCAGTCAATGTGGAGGCTATATACAGGGGGTACCGGTACAGAGTCAATGTGGAGGCTATATACAGGGGGTACCGGTACAGAGTCAATGTGGAGGCTATATACAAAGGGGGTACCGGTACAGAGTCAATGTGGAGGCTATATACAGGGGGTACCGGTAACAGAGTCAATGTGGAGGCTATATACAGGGGGTACCGGTACAGAGTCAATGTGGAGGCTATATACAGGGGGTACCGGTACAGAGTCAATGTGGAGGCTATATACAGGGTACCGGTAC
>NC_042969.1:41739912-41787829 GCF_901001165.1 Salmo trutta | reverse complement strand
TGGCTACTCTAGCACGGTCAGTTGGCAACTCTAGTCCTGGTCAGTTGGCTATTCTACTCCTTGTCAAATGGCTAATCTAGTCCTGGTCAGTTGGCTACTCTAGTCCTGGTCAGTTGGCTACTCTAGCCCTGGTCAGTTGGCTACTCTAGCCCTGGTCAGTTGGCTACTCTAGCCCTGGTCAGTTGGCTCCTCTAGCCCTGGTCAGTTGGCCACTCTAGCCCTGGTCAGTTGTGTACTCTAGCCCTGGTCAGTTGGCTACTCTAGCCCTGGTCAGTTGGCTCCTCTAGCCCTGGTCAGTTGGCCACTCTAGCCCTGGTCAGTTGTGTACTCTAGCCCTGGTCAGTTGGCTACTCTAGTTCTGGTCAGTTGGCTACTCTAGTCCTGGTCAGTTGGATACTCTAGCCATGGTCAGTTTGCTACTCTAGCCCTGTTCAGTTGGATGATCTAGTCCTGGTCAGTAGGATACTCTAGCCCTGGTCAGTTTGCTACTCTAGCCCTGGTCAGTTGGCTACTCTAGCCCTGGTCAGTTGGAATCTCTAGCCATGGTCAGTTGGCCACTTTAGCCCTGCTCAGTTGGCTACTCTTGCCCTGGTCAGTTGGATACTCTAGTCCTGGTCAGTAGGATACTCTAGCCCTGGTCAGTTTGCTATTTTATACCTGGTCAGTTGGCTACGCTAGTTTTGGTCAGTTGGCTACTCTAGTCCTGGTCAGTTGGATACTCTAGCCATGGTCAGTTTGCTACTCTAGCCCTGGTCAGTTGGCTACTCTAGCCCTGGTCAGTTGGAATCTCTAGCCATGGTCAGTTGGCCACTTTAGCCCTGCTCAGTTGGCTACTCTTGCCCTGGTCAGTTGGATACTCTAGTCCTGGTCAGTAGGATACTCTAGCCCTGGTCAGTTTGCTATTTTATTCCTGGTCAGTTGGCTACTCTAGTTCTGGTCAGTTGGCTACTCTAGTCCTGGTCAGTTGGATACTCTAGCCATGGTCAGTTTGCTACTCTAGCCCTGGTCAGTTGAATACTATCTTCCTGGTCAGAAGGATACTCTAGCCCTGGTCAGTTTGCTACTCTAGCCCTGGTCAGTTGGCTACTCTAGCCATGGTCAGTTGGCCACTTTAGCCCTCCTCAGTTGGCTACTCTTGCCCTGGTCAGTTGGCTACTCTAGTCCTGGTTAGGAGGATACTCTAGCCCTGGTCAGTTGGCAACTCTAGTCCTGGTCAGTTGGCTATTCTACTCCTTGTCAAATGGCTTCTCTAGTCCTGGTCAGTTGGCTACTCTAGCCCTGGTCAGTTGGAATCTATAGCCATGGTCAGTTGGCCACTTTAGCCCTGCTCAGTTGGCTACTCTTGTCCTGGTCAGTTGGCTACTGTAGTATTGGTCAGTTGTCTACTCTAGCCCTGGTCAGTTGGCTACTCTAGTTCTGGTCAGTTGGCTACTCTAGTCCTGGTCAGTTGGATACTCTAGCCATGGTCAGTTTGCTACTCTAGCCCTGGTCAGTTGGATGCTCTAGTCCTGGTCAGTAGGATACTCTAGCCCTGGTCAGTTTGCTACTCTAGCCCTGGTCAGTTGGCTACTCTAGCCCTGGTCAGTTGGAATCTCTAGCACTGGTCAGTTGGCCACTTTAGCCCTTCTCAGTTGGCTACTCTTGCCCTGGTCAGTTGGATACTCTAGTCCTGGTCAGTAGGATACTCTAGCCCTGGTCAGATTGCTACTTTAGCCCTGGTCAGTTGGCTACTCTAGCCCTGGTCAGTTGGAATGTCTAGCCATGGTCAGTTGGCCAATTTAGCACTGCTCAGTTGGCTACTCTTGTCCTGGTCAGTTGGCTACTGTAGTATTGGTCAGTTGGCTACTCTAGCCCTGGTCAGTTGGCAACTCTAGTCCTGGTCAGTTGGCTATTCTACTCCTTGTCAAATGGCTACTCTAGTCCTGGTCAGTTGGCTACTCTAGTCCTGGTAAGTTGGCTACTCTAGCCCTAGTCAGTTGGCTACTCTAGCACTGGTCAGATGGCTATTCTAGTTCTTGTCAGTTGTCTACTCTAGTCCAGGTCAGTTGGCTACCCTATCCCTGGTCAGTTGGGTACTCTAGCCCTGGTCAGCTGGCTACTCTAGTCCTGGTCAATTGGCTACTCGAGTCCTAGTTAGTTGGTTACTCTAGCCCTTGTCAGTTGGTTACTCTAGCCCTGGTCAGTTGGCTACTCAAGTCCTGGTCAGTTTGCTACTCTAGTCCTGGTCAATTGGCTACTCGAGTCCTAGTTAGTTGGCTACTCTAGCCCTTGTCAGTTGGCTACTCTAGCCCTGGTCAGTTGGCAACTCTAGTCCTGGTCAGTTGGCTATTCTACTCCTTGTCAAATGTCTTTTCTTGTCCTGGTCAGTTGGATCCTCTAGTCCTGGTCAGTTTGTTACTCTAGTCCTGTTCAGTTGGCTACTCTAGTTCTTGTCAGTTGGCTACTCTAGTCCTGGTCAGTTGGCTACTCTAGTCCTGGTCAGTTGCCTACTCTAGCCCTGGACAGTTGGCTACTCTAGTCCTGGTCATTTGACTACTCTTGTCCTGGTCAGTTGGATACTCTAGACCTGGTCAGTTGGCTCCTCTAGTCCTGGTCAGTAGGCTACTCTAGCCCTGGTCTGTGGGCTCCTCTAGCCCTGGTCAGTTGGCTACTCTAGCCCTGGTCAGTTGTCTACTTTAGCCCTGGTCAGTTGGCTACTCTAATTCTGGTCAGTTGGCTACTCTAGTCCTGGTCAGTTGGATACTCTAGCCATGGTCAGTTTGCTACTCTAGCCCTGGTCAGTTGGATACTCTAGCCCTGGTAAGTTTGCTACTCTAGCCCCGCTCAGTTGGCTACTCTTGTCCTGGTCAGTTGGCTACTGTAATATTGGTCAGTTGGCTACTCTAGCCCTGGTCAGTTGGCAACTCTAGTCATGGTCAGTTGGCTATTCTACTCCTGGTCAAATGGCTACTCTAGTCCTGGTCAGTTGGCTACTCTAGTCCTGGTCAGTTGGCTACACTAGCCCTGGTCAGTTGGGTACTATCGCTCTGGTCAGTTGGCTACTCTAGTCCTGGTCAACTGGATACTGAGCCCTGGTCAGTTGGCTACTCTAGTCCTGGTCAGTTGGCTACTCTTGTCCTGGTCAGTTGGCTACTGTAGTATTGGTCAGTTGGCTACTCTAGCCCTGGTCAGTTGGCAACTCTAGTCCTGGTCAGTTGGCTATTCTACTCCTTGTCAAATGGCTACTCTAGTCCTGATCAGTTGGCTACTCTAGTCCTGGTAAGTTGGCTACTCTAGCCCTGGTCAGTTGGCTACTCTAGCCCTGGTCAGTTGGCTACTCTAGCACTGGTCAGATGGCTATTCTAGTTCTTGTCAGTTGGCTACTCTAGTCCAGGTCTGTTGGCTACCCTATCCCTGGTCAGTTGGGTACTCTAGCCCTGGTCAGCTGGCTACTCTAGTCCTGTTCAATTGGCTACTCGAGTCCTAGTTAGTTGGCTACTCTAGCCCTTGTCAGTTGGCAACTCTAGTCCTGGTCAGTTGGCTATTCTACTCCTTGTCAAATGGCTTCTCTAGTCCTGGTCAGTTGGATCCTCTAGTCCTGGTCAGTTTGTTACTCTAGTCCTGTTCAGTTGGCTACTCTAGCCCTGGTCAGTTGGATGCTCTAGCCAAGGTCAGTTGGCCACTTTAGCCCTGCTCAGTTGGCTACTCTAGTTCTTGTCAGTTGGCTACTCTAGTCCTGGTCAGTTGGCTACTCTAGCCCTGGACAGTTGGCTACTCTAGTCCTGGTCAGTTGGCTACTCTTGTCCTGGTCAGTTGGATACTCTAGACCTGGTCAGTTGGCTCCTCTAGTCCTGGTCAGTAGGCTACTCTAGCCCTGGTCTGTGGGCTCCTCTAGCCCTGGTCAGTTGGCTACTCTAGCCCTGGTCAGTTGTCTACTTTAGCCCTGGTCAGTTGGCTACTCTAATTCTGGTCAGTTGGCTACTCTAGTCCTGGTCAGTTGGATACTCTACCCATGGTCAGTTTGCTACTCTAGCCCTGGTCAGTTGGATACTCTAGCCCTGGTAAGTTTGCTACTCTAGCCCCGCTCAGTTGGCTACTCTTGTCCTGGTCAGTTGGCTACTGTAATATTGGTCAGTTGGCTACTCTAGCCCTGTTCAGTTGGCAACTCTAGTCATGGTCAGTTGGCTATTCTACTCCTGGTCAAATGGCTACTCTAGTCCTGGTCAGTTGGCTACTCTAGTCCTGGTCAGTTGGCTACTCTAGCCCTGGTCAGTTGGGTACTATTGCCCTGGTCAGTTGGCTACTCTAGTCCTGGTCAACTGGATACTGAGCCCTGGTCAGTTGGCTACTCTAGTCCTGGTCAGTTGGCTACTCTAGTCCTGGTCAGTTGGCTACTCTAGTCCAGTTCAGTTGGCTACTCTCACCCTTGTCAGTTGGCTACTCTAGCCCTGGACAGTTAGCTACTCTAGTCCTGGTGAGTTGGCTACTCTATCCCTGGTCAGTTGGCTACTGTAGTCCTGGTCAGTTATCTACACTAGCCATGGTCAGTTTGCCACTTTAGCGATTCTCAGTTGGTTACTCTTGTCCTGGTCAGTTGGCTACTGTAGTATTGGTCAGTTGGCTTCTCTAGCCCTGGTCAGTTGGCAACTATAGTCCTGGTCAGTTGGCTATTCTACTCCTGGTTAAATGGCTCCTCTAGTTCTGGTCAGTTGGCTAATCTAGTCCTGGTCAGTTGGCTACTCTAGCCCTGGTCAGTTGGCTACTCTATCCCTGGTCAGTTGGCTACTCTAGCACTGGTCAGATGGCTACTCTAGTCCTGGTCAGTTGGCTACTCTAGCCCTGGTCAGTTGGATGCTCTAGCCAAGGTCAGTTGGCCACTTTAGCCCTGCTCAGTTGGCTGCTCTAGTTCTTGTCAGTTGGCTACTCTAGTTCTTGTCAGTTGGCTACTCTAGTCCTTGTCAGTTGGCTCTACAAGCCCTGGTCAGTTGGCTACTCTAGTCCTGGTCTGTTGGCTACTCTAGCCCTGGTAAGTTGTCTACTCTAGACCTGGTCAGTTGGCTACTCTAATCCTGGTCAATTGGCTACTCTAGTCCTGGTCAGTTGGCTACTCTAGCCCTGGACAGTTGGATACTCTAGTCCTGGTCAGTTGGCTACTCTAGTCCTGGTCAGTTGGATACTCTAGACCTGGTCAGTTGGCTCCTCTAGCCCAGGTCAGTTGGCCACTCTTGCCCTGGTCAGTTGTCTACTCTAGCCCTAGTCAGTTGGCTACTCTAGTTCTGGTCAGTTGGCTACTCTAGTCCTGGTCAGTTGGATACTCTAGCCATGGTCAGTTTGCTACTCTAGCCCTGGTCAGTTGGATGCTCTAGCCCTGGTCAGTAGGATACTCTAGCCCTGGTCAGTTTGCTACTCTAGCACTGGTCAGTTGGCTACTCTAGCCCTGGTCAGTTGGAATCTCTAGCACTGGTCAGTTGGCCACTTTAGCCCTTCTCAGTTGGCTACTCTTGCCCTGGTCAGTTGGATACTCTAGTCCTGGTCAGTAGGATACTCTTGCCCTGGTCAGATTGCTACTTTAGCCCTGGTCAGTTGGCTACTCTAGCCCTGGTCAGTTGGAATTTCTAGCCCTGGTCAGCTGGCCACTTTAGCCCTGCTCAGTTGGCTACTCTTGTCCTGTTCAGTTGGCTACTGTAGTATTGGTCATTTGGCTACTCTAGCCCTGGTCAGTTGGCAACTCTAGTCCTGGTCAGTTGGCTACTCTAGCCCTGGTCAGCTGGCTACTCTAGTCCTGGTCAATTGGCTACTCGAGTCCTAGTTAGTTGGCTACTCTAGCCCTGGTCAGTTGGCTACACTAGCCATGGTCAGTTGGCCACTTTAGCCCTGCTCAGTTGGTTACTCTTGTCCTGGTCAGTTGGCTACTGTAGTATTGGTCAGTTGGCTACTCTAGCCCTGGTCAGTTGGCAACTCTAGTCCTGGTCAGTTGGCTATTCTTCTCCTGGTCATATGGCTACTCTAGTCCTGGTCAGTTGGCAACTCTAGTCCTGGTCAGTTGGAATCTCTAGCCATGGTCAGTTTGCCACTTCAGCCCTGCTCAGTTGGGTACTCTTGCCCTGGTCAGTTGGATACTCTAGTCCTGGTCAGTTGGATGCTCTAGCCAAGGTCAGTTGGCCACTTTAGCCCTGCTCAGTTGGCTACTCTAGTTCTTGTCAGTTGGCTACTCTAGTCCTTGTCAGTTGGCTACTCAAGCCCTGGTCAGTTTGCTACTCTAGCCCTGGTAAGTTGTCTACTCTAGCCCTGGTAAGTTGTCTACTCTACACCTGGTCAGTTGGCTACTCTAGTCCTGGTCAGTTGGCCACTCTAGCCCTGGTCAGTTGTCTACTCTAGCCCTGGTCAGTTGGCTACTCTAGTTCTGGTCAGTTGGCTACTCTAGTCCTGGTCAGTTGGATACTCTAGCCATGGTCAGTTTGCTACTCTAGCCCTGTTCAGTTGGATGATCTAGTCCTGGTCAGTAGGATACTCTAGCCCTGGTCAGTTTGCTACTCTAGCCCTGGTCAGTTGGCTACTCTAGCCCTGGTCAGTTGGAATCTCTAGCCATGGTCAGTTGGCCACTTTAGCCCTGCTCAGTTGGCTACTCTTGCCCTGGTCAGTTGGATACTCTAGTCCTGGTCAGTAGGATACTCTAGCCCTGGTCAGTTGGCAACTCTAGTCCTGGTCAGTTGGCTATTCTACTCCTTGTCAAATGGTTTCTCTAGTCCTGGTCAGTTGGCTACTCTAGCCCTGGTCAGTTGGAATCTCTAGCCATGGTCAGTTGGCCACTTTAGCCCTGCTCAGTTGGCTACTGTAGTCCTGGTCAGTTGGCTACTGTAATCCTGGTCAGTTGGCTACTCTAGCCCTGCTCAGTTGGTTACTCTTGTCCTGGTCAGTTGGCTACTGTAGTATTGGTCAGTTGGCTACTCTAGCCCTGGTCAGTTGGCAACTCTAGCCATGGTCAGTTGGCCACTTTAGCCCTGCTCAGTTGGTTACTCTTGTCCTGGTCAGTTGGCTACTGTAGTATTGGTCAGTTGGCTACTCTAGCCCTGGTCAGTTGGCTACTCTAGCCCTGCTCAGTTGGTTACTCTTGTCCTGGTCAGTTGGCTACTGTAGTATTGGTCAGTTGGCTACTCTAGCCCTGGTCAGTTGGCAACTCTAGCCATGGTCAGTTGGCCACTTTAGCCCTGGTCAGTTGGCAACTCTAGTCCTGGTCAGTTGGCTATTCTTCTCCTGGCCAAATGGCTACTCTAGTCCTGGTCAGTTGGCTACTCTAGTCCTGGTCAGTTGGCTACTCTAGCCCTGGTCAGTTGGCTACTCTAGTCCTGGTCAGTTGGCTACTCTAGCACTGGTCAGATGGCAACTCTAGTCCTGGTCAGTTGGCTACTGTAGTCCTGATTAGTTGGCTACTTTAGCCCTGGTCAGACGGCTACTTTAGCCCTGGTCAGTTGGCTAATCTAGCCCTGGTCAGTTGGCTACTCTGGTCCTGGTCAGTTGGCTACTCTAGCCCTGGTCAGTTGGCTACTCTAGCCCTGGTCAGTTGGCTACTCTAGCCCTGGTCAGTTGTCCACTCTATTCTTGGTCAGTTGGCTACTCTAGTCCTGGTCAGTTTGCTACTCTAGTCCTGGTAAGTTGGCTACTCTAGCCCTGGTCAGTTGGCTGGTGTAGTATTGGTCAGTTGGCTACTCTAGCCCTGGTCAGTTGGCTACTCTATTCCTGGTCAGTTGGATACTGAGCCCTGGTCAGTTGGCTACTCTAGTTCTGGTCAGTTGGCTACTCTAGTCCTGGTCAGTTGGCTACTCTAGCCCTGGTCAGTTGGCAACTCTAATCCTGGTCAGTTGGCTTTTCTAGTCCTGGTCAGTTGGCTACTCTAGCCCTGGTCAGTTGGCTACTCTAGCCCTGGTCAGTTGGCTACTCTAGTCCTGGTCAGTTGGCTACTCTAGCCCTGGTCAGTTGGCTACTCTAGTCCTGGTCATATATTGTCTGTCCCCTGAGTGGTGCTTTAGATTGAGGTCATTGAGGTAATTTTATTTCACCCTGAATGACATTTAGAAACAGATAGGTTACTGGTTATGACCTACCTGATTGGTCCAGAGTGAGACTAAGATGTAATGACCTACCGTATTGGTCCAGAGGGAGACTGAGATGTAATGACCTACCTGATTGGTCCAGAGGGAAACCTGAGATGTAATGACCTACCTGATTGGTCCAGAGGGAGACTGAGATGTAATGACCTACCTGAGTGGTCCAGAGGGAGACTGAGATGTATGACCTTACTGATTGGTCCAGAGGGAGACTGAGATGTTATGACCTACCTGATTGGTCCAGAGGGAGACTGAGATGTTATGACCTGCCTGATTGGTCCAGAGGGAGACTGAGATGTAATGACCTAACTGAATAG
Organism: Salmo trutta; assembly: GCF_901001165.1. NCBI lineage: Eukaryota > Metazoa > Chordata > Actinopteri > Salmoniformes > Salmonidae > Salmo > Salmo trutta. The sequence continues at coordinate 41,779,428 of NC_042969.1, read as the reverse complement.
TCCAGAGGGAGACTGAGATGTTCCAATTACAAGCCACTTCATTGCATTCATATTCCCACTCTTCATTGCTTCTAGAATTTGTTTAAAATATGGTCATATTGGCGATGAGAGAGGCTCTAGGGACTGGTATGGTCACATAAACATATAAAAATCATTTTTTAAACTAGGTCAGTTGTGAAGAGAGGAAGACCAGTACCTGTGAATTGATGTCCAGGAAACGTATTTGAGGAAATATGTTGAATGGTTGAATGGTTGGCTACTGTCACGGACGGACTGCTCTACTTAGTCCTCACATTCCTTTACTGCCGTGGTTAACTGGGATATGTCTCCATCTGAGGGGTGAGAGAGAGGTGAGAGAGAGGTGAGAGAGGCTATTGGTTAACTGGGATATGTCTCCATCTGAGGGGTGAGAGAGAGGTGAGAGAGCCTATTGGTTACCTGGGATATGTCTCCATCTGAGGGGTGAGAGCCTATTGGTTAACTGGGATATGTCTCCATCTGAGGGGTGAGAGCCAATTGGTTAACTGGGATATGTCTCCATCTGAGGGGTGAGAGAGGGGTGAGAGAGGCTATTGGTTAACTGGGATATGTCTCCATCTGAGGGGTGAGAGCCTATTGGTTAACTGGGATATGTCTCCATCTGAGGGGTGAGAGAGAGTAGAGAGAGGCTATTGGTTAACTAGGATATGTCTCCATCTGAGAGGTGAGAGAGGCTATTGGTTAACTGGGATATGTCTCCATCTGAGAGGTGAGAGAGGCTATTGGTTAACTGGGATATGTCTCCATCTGAGGGGTGAGAGGCTATTGGTTAACTGGGATATGTCTCCATCTGAGGGGTGAGAGGCTATTGGTTAACTGGGATATGTCTCCATCTAAGAGGTGAGAGAGGGGTGAGAGAGTCTCGTGGGAATGGTGTCATCACGTAAAACCTAAATAAATAATTATGAAGAGCGTTATTGTTGCTCAGGATGGAGGAAGAAGAGCGATATCAACAACTGTGTCAGTCATTCATTTTACAGGAAGTACAACTTTGTTACACAAGTCCTTTGTGTTTCCCTGATGAATCTTCTCATCCTTTCCTGTGTACCTTCACAACACTCACCCAAAACATGTTGGCAAGGAGGCTAATCTTGGTGGGAGGTAGACTGGAACCTGTGAAGAGTGACATCATTCAGGAAGTTTATTTAATATGTAAAGTCATGGAGAACACATTCTTTCTTACAGTATTAACATTATATCTGTGTAAAGACTTAAAAAAATGTTTTACCTTTATTTAACTAGGCAATTCAGTTAAGAACAAATTCTTATTTTCATTGATGGCCTAGGAACAGTGGGTTAACTACCTTGTTCAGGGGTAGAAGGACAGATTTGTACCTTGTCAGCATGGAGATTCAATCTGGCAACCTTTCAGTTCCTAGTCCAACTCTCTAACCACTAGGCTACCTGCCAACTTGTCATATAAACAGAGTTATTTTTTAGCTGTGGGCCTCCGATCAACTTTGCAGTCATGTTTTCATGCTTCATTGCTTCTAGATTTTTTTTAAAGATTGACATCATTTTTTTGTGATGAGAGAGGCTCTTGGGGCTGGTGTGGTCACATAAAACGTATATACAACGTTTTGATAACTAGGTCAGTTGTGAAGAGAGGATGACTGGTACCTGTGAAATGATGTCCAGGAAACATGTTTAAGGAAATATGTTGAATGGTTGGCTACTGTCACAGACACTAAACAGTCTTGATGCTCAGGATAGAGGGAGAAGACAGATGCCAGTAAGAACTGATGAAGCATGACATCACTCACTCTATAAGGAAGTACATCTATCATGACACTTAAGGCTGGTCAAACAAGAGTCTTTTATTGGCTCAACCCTACCTGTTCTACTCTACCTGTGGAAAGACTGTTCAAACAGACAAGATAACATATTTGTTGGCCATGGCCATGGGCTATTCCACCAATCAACTAAATTCTCTCCTAAATGTTTCCTTACTGCTCTACTTAGTCCTCACATTCCTTTACTGCCATGGTTAACTGGGATATGTCTCCATCTGAGGGGTGAGAGGCTATTGGTTAACTGGGATATGTCTCCATCTGAGGGGTGAGAGGCTATTGGTTAACTGGGATATATCTCCATCTGAGGGGTGAGAGGCTATTGGTTAACTGGTATATGTCCCCATCTGAGGGGTGAGAGAGAGGTGAGAGAGGCTATTGGTTAACTGGGATATGTCTCCATCTGAGGGGTGAGAGAGGCTATTGGTTAACTGGGATATGTCTCCATCTGAGGGGTGAGAGGCTATTGGTTAATTAACTGGGATATATCTCCATCTGAGGGGTGAGAGGCTATTGGTTAACTGAGATATGTCCCCATCTGAGGGGTGAGAGAAGCTATTGGTTAACTGGGATATGTCTCCATCTGAGAGGTGAGAGAGGCTATTGGTTAACTGGGATATGTCTCCATCTGAGAGGTGAGAGAGGCTATTGGTTAACTGGGATATGTCTCCATCTGAGAGGTGAGAGAGGCTATTGGTTAACTGGGATAAGTCTCCATCTGAGGGGTGAGAGGCTATTGGTTAACTGGGATATGTCTCCATCTGAGAGGTGAGAGAGGCTATTGGTTAACTGGGATATGTCTCCATCTGAGGGGTGAGAGAAGCTATTGGTTAACTGGGATATGTCTCCATCTGAGGGGTGAGAGAGAGGCTATTGGTTAACTTAGGCTGGGGGCAGCCTGTCAGGAGGTCTAGGATCCAGTTGCAGAGGGAGGTGTTTACTCCCAGGGTCCTTAGCTTAGTGATGAGCTTTGTGGTGTTGAATGCTGAGCTGTAGTCAATGAACAGCATTCTCACTTAGGTGTTCCTTTTGTCCAGGTGGGAAAGGCCAGTGTGGAGTGTGATTGAGATTGTGTAATCTGTGGATCTGTTGGGGCGGTATGCGAATTAGAGTGGGTCTAAGGTTTCTGGAATGATGTCGTTGATGTGAGCACTTCAAAGCACTTCATGGGTACCGACGTGAGTGCTACGGAGCGGTAGTCATTTAGGCAGGTTACCTTTGCTTTCTTGGGCACAGGGACTATGGTGGTCTGCTTGAAACATGCTGGTATTACAGACTCGGTCAGGGAGAAGTTGAAAATGTAATTGAAGACACTTGCCCGGTGGTCCGCGTATGCTCTGAGTATACTTCCTGGTAATCCGTCTGGTCCATGTTCTTGTGAATGTTAACCTGTATAAAGGTCTTGCTCACATCGGCTACGGAGAGCGTGATCACACAGCCGTCCCGGAACAGCGGGTGCTCTCATATCTGCTTCAGTGTTGCTTGCCTCAAACCGAGCATAAAATACATTTAGCTCGTCTGGCAGGCTCACGTCACTGGGCAGCTCACGGCTGGGTTTCCCTTTGTAGTCAGTAATAGTTTCCAAGCCCTGCCACATCCGATGAGCGTCAGAGCCGGTGTAGTAGGATTCAATCTTAGTCCTGTATTGACGCCTTGCCTGTTTGATGGTTTGTCTGAAGACATTGCCAGATGTCTTATATGTGTTGGAATTAGTGTCCCGCTCCTTGAAAGTGGCAGCTCTAGCCTTTAACTCGGTGCGGATGTTGCCTGTAATCCATGGCTTCTGGTTGGGATATGTACGTACGGTCACTTTGGGGACGACGTCATCGATGCACTTGTTGATGATGGCGGTGACTGAGGTGGTATACTTCTCAATGCCATTGGATGGCATAGCTTCTGCATCATTTGACCACTTCCGTATTGAGCTAGTCACTGATTCTCCCTGCTTACATTTTTGCTTGTAAGCAGGAATGAGGAAGACAGAATTATGGTCAGATATTCCAAATGGAGGGTGAGGCAGAGCTTTGTATGCATCTCTGTGTGTGGAGTAAAGGTAGTCTAGAGTTTTTTCCCTCTGGTTGCACATGCTGGTAGAAATTAGGTATTCTTGATGAGCATTTCCTTGTTTGCTTATGGCTTTGAGTGAGTTGAGTGCGGCCCTAGTGCCAGCATCGGTTTGTGGTGGTAAATAGACGGCTACGAAAAATATAGATAAAACTCTCTTGGTAGACAGTGTGGTCTACAGCTTATCATGAGGTACTCTACCTCAGGCGAGCAATACCTCAAGACTTCTTTAATATTAGACATCGAGCACCAGCTGTTATTGACAAATAGACATACACCACCAGCCCTTGTCTTACCTGGCGTAGCTGTTCTGTCCTGCCGATGCACAGAAAACTCATCCAAATGTATATTATCAGTGTCGTCGTTCAGCCATGACAGGGTGAAACATAAGATTCCAGTTGTTAATGTCCCGTTGGCAGGATAGTCTTGAACAGAGATCATCAAGTTGAACGGATGGTTGAAGCGGGTTAACAACTTGACGAAGAATTCTAACAAGGCACCCCGACCCCCGACCTCCTGTATTTCCGTCTTTTCCTAACGCCAATGATGGGGATTTGGGCCTGGCCCGTCGTCTCTCCAGCTAAATCAACTTACTGTTCTACTCAGCCCTTATGTTCCTTCACTACCTCCGAGCAAGAGGGGTGAGAGTGGGGTGAAAGGGGAGTGACAGAGGGGTGAAAGAGGGGTGAGAAAGGGGTGAGAGAGGGGTGAGAAGAGTGAGAGAGGGGTGAGAGGGGGGTGGGAAGGGAGTGGATGAGGGGTGAGAGAGGGGTGAGAGAGGGGTGAGACAGGGGTGAGAGGGGGGAGAGAGGAGTGAGAGAGGGGTGAGAGAGGGGTGAGAGAGGGGTGAGAGGGGTGAAAGAGGGGGGAGAAGAGTGAGAGAGGGGTGAGAGGGGGGTGGGAAGGGAGTGAGAGAGGGGTGAGAGAGGGGTGAGACAGGGGTGAGAGAGGAGCGAGAGAGGGGTGAGAGAGGGGTGAGAGGGGAGTGACAGAGGGGAGTGAAAGAGGGGTGAAAGAGGGGTGAAAGAGGGGTGAAAGAGGGGTGTGAGAGGGGTGAGAGAGGGGTGAGAAGAGTGAGAGGGGTGAGAGGGGAGTGGGAAGGGAGTGAGAGAGCGGTGAGAGAGGGGTGAGACAGGGGTGAGAGGGGCGAGAGAGGAGTGAGAGAGGGGTGAGAGGGGCGAGAGAGGGGCGAGAGAGGGGTGAGAGAGGGGTGAGAGAGGGGTGAAAGAGGGGTGATAGAGTCTCATTGGATGGTATTGTCATGTAAAACCTACATAACCCATTTTTATGAGCATTCTTGATGCTCCAGATGGAGGAATGAGAGCGCCAACTCAATTTAACCTTGCGCAATACCCTAGATGCAGTTGCACCCCTAAAAATTAAAAACATCTGTCATAAGAAACTAGCTCCCTGGTATACAGAAAATACATGAGCTCTGAAGCAAGCTTATAGAAAATTGGAACGGAAATGGCGCCACACTAAACTGGAAGTCTTCCGACTAGCTTGGAAAGACAGTACCGTGCAGTATCGAAGAGCCCTCACTGCTGCACGATCATCCTATTTTTCCAACTTAATTGAGGAAAATAAGAACAATCCGAAATTTCTTTTTGACACTGTCGCAAAGCTAACTAAAAAGCAGCATTCGCAAATGGAGGATGGCTTTCACTTCAGCAGTAATAAATTTATGAACTTCTTTGAGGAAAAGATCGTGATCATTAGAAAGCAAATTACGGACTCCTCTTTAAATCTGGGTATTCCTCCAGGGCTCCATTGTCCTGAGTCTGCACAACTCTGCCAGGACCTAGGATCAAGGGAGATACTAAAGTGTTTTAGTACTATATCTCTTGACATAATGATGAAAATAATCATGGCCTCCAAACCCTCAAGCTGCATACTGGACCCTATTCCAACTAAACTACTGAAAGAGCTGCTTCCTGTGCTTGGCCCTCCTATGTTGAACATAATAAACGGCTCTCTATCCACCGGATGTGTACCAAGCTCACTAAAAGTGGCAGTAATAAAGCCTCTTTTGAAAAAGCCTAATCTTGACCCAGAAATTATAAAAAACTATCGGCCTATATCGAATCTTCCATTCCTCTCAAAAATTTTAGAAAAAGTTGTTGCGCAGCAACTCACTGCCTTCCTGAAGACAAACAATGTATACGAAACGCTTCAGTCTGGTTTTAGACCCCATCATAGCACTGAGAATGAGAGCGCCACATTTACAGGCACCACTCTCTGTCACTCTCTGTCACTCTCTGTCACTCTCTGTCACTCTCTGTCCCTCTCTGTCCCTCTCTGTCACTCTCTGTCACCCTCTGTCCCTCTCTGTCACTCTCTGTCCCTCTCTGTCACTCTCTGTCACTCTCTGTCCCTCTCTGTCCCTCTCTGTCACTCTTCATCATTCTTGATGCTCCAGACGGAGCAAGTAGAGCTTGTCCTTCTAGGAAGATTCATAGTGTCATTGTGAAATTGTTGACAATGTCACCACAGAGGCTCATTGTGTACATTAGTGAGGTGTGTTTGAGAAACTTCTGAGTCAAACAATCAGATGATAAAGAGGAATGAGGAAGAGATGAGAAGAGATAACACTAATGTGAATACTCAGACAACACAACAATGTCTTCCTCTACATTGTTCTCAGGCTCCTCCTGATGAGGTTCACCTGAAGGAAGCAAAAATAAACTAAATGTCACCTGTCAATATTAGATGCCTCAGTCTTGACTCACACCAGGTAGCTTCACAGCAGAATGTCCTGAATCACGTCACATTGAGTTCTGTCATGAAGTATTGAGAGGTAGGCTAACTTCCTTGACCCCTCTCCAAGAGAAACACACAGCATTACATCACAATGTCCTAAATCACCATGTTGATGTCAAAGTATATTACGCCATGCATAGCTGCCCTCACGGAATGACATGTAGGCCAACTTGTTTGACCCCTCTCAAAGATAGACTAAAACACTATAAAGCTGTCTTCTGTTAGCCCTGGTTGGACATTTCCCAGATGAACCTTTAACCCTCTCCTGGGTACCTTCACAACTGTTTCCTTACTGCTTTTATCTTATCTTGTTTATATCTTTCTCATTAAAACATGTTGCTAAGTAGGCTAATTTGGATGTGAAGAATTCTGGTACTGTCAGTGTCCGTGTATAGGAGATGAGAAATAGAGTCAATCGCAGGACACCGAACTGAGTAAAACATACGTCTTTACTCTATGAAAAGTTCATCATACAAAATCCACGCAGGGATAAAACAACGATACATACAACGAACACGACCAACAGTAAAACAATAACACACAGAACATCATGAATATCAGATGGTTTAAATAGGGAAGTAATCATAACAAAATGGCAACCAGGTGTGAACAATCAAGACAACAAATGGACAAAGAAACATGGATCGGTGGCAGCTAGAAAGCCGGTGACGATGACCGCCGAACGAACAAGGAGGCACCAACTTCGGCGGAAGTCGTGACAGGTACCTGCAAAGAGTGATGACTGTATGTTTCACTGGCAGGAAGTGATCTACAGATGAGACAATGGAGCTGTTGTTCACCCAACACCTGCTCTCTCTCTCACCAGAAACATTGTTTAGTTAGGGTTTAATTAACAGGTTCTTTCTTCTGGGGTTAGTTTATTCTGGTGTGTCACCTTGATGCTTTTTGACAGCTCTCTGTCTTCCTTCAGGTGGATCTCATCTGGAGATGCCTCAGTCTTGACTCACACCACGTAGTTTCATGTAATAATTTCCTGAATTACGCCACAATGAGTTCTGTATTACTCTTCCTGGGGTCCGGCATAATTAAGGCAGTCATACAATTTAAAAACATTACAATACATTCACAACAGATTTCACAGCACACTGAGTGTGTGCCCTCAGGCCCATATCTACAACGCAAAATCCATGTGTGCGTGTGTATATTGTGCGTATGTTAATATGTATGCATGTTTGTGTTGCTTCACAGTCCCCGCTGTTCCATAAGGTGTATTTTTACCTGCTTTTTAAATCTGTTTCTACTGCTTGCATCAGTTACCTGATGTGGAATAGAGTTCCATGTAGTCATGGCTCTATGTAGTACTGTCCGCCTCCCATAGTCTGTTCTGGACTTGGGGACTGTGAAGAGACCTCTGGTAGCTCGTCTTATGGGGTATGCATGGGTGTCTGAGCTGTGTGCTAGTAGTTTAAACAGACAGCTCGGTGCATTCAGCTTGTCAACACCTCTTACAAAACGTTTACGTTTACGTCATTTAGCAGACGCTCTTATCCAGAGCGACTTACAAATTGGTGCATTCACCTATGATATCCAACGGAACAACCACTTTACAATAGTACATCTATATATTTTTTGAGGGGGGGAGGGGGGGGTAGAAGGATTACTTAATCCTATCCCAGGTATTCCTTAAAGAGGTGGGGTTTCAGGTGTCTCCGGAAGGTGGTGATTGACTCTGCTGTCCTGGCGTCATGAGGGACAAAAACAAGTAATGATGAAGTCAATCTCTCTTCCACTTTGAGCCAGGAGAGATTTAGATGCCTGTCATTAATGTTAGCTCTCCGTGTACTTTTGAGGGCCAGCCGTGCTGCCCTGTTCTGAGACATTTGACATTATCCCAAGTCCCTCTTTGTGGCACCTGACCAAACTACTGAACAGTAGTCTAGATGTGACACAACCAGGACCTGTAGGACCTGCCTTGTTGATGGTGTTGTTAAGAAGGCAGAGTAGCGCTTTATAATGGACAGACTTCTCCCCATCTTAGCTACTGTTGTATCAATATGTTTTGACCATGACAGTTTACAATCCAGCGTTACTCCAAGCAGTTTAGTCACCTCAACTTGCTCAATTTCAACATTATTCATTACGAAATGTAGTTGAGGTTTAGGGTTTAGTGAATAATTTATCCCAAATACAATGCTTTTAGTTTTGGAAGTATTTAGGACTAACTTTTCCATATTACCCATTCCGAAACAAACCTCAGCTCTTTATTAAGTGCTGCTGTCATTTCAGTGGCTGTAGTAGCTGACGTGTATAGTGTTGAGTCATCCTCATACATAGACACACTGGCTTTACTTAAAGCCAGTAGCATGTCGTTAGTAAAGATTGAAAAAAGCAAGGGGCCTAAACAGCTACTCTGGGGAATTCCTGATTCTACCTGTATTATGTTTGAGAGGCTTCCATTAACCTCTCTGGGCCCACCCTAGTCAACAGCCAGTGGAATCGCGTGGTGCGAAATACAAATACCTCAAAAATGCTATAACTTCAATTTCTCAAACATATGACTATTTTACACCATTTGAAAGATAAGACTCTCGTTAATCCAACCACATTGTCCGATTTCAAAAAGGCTTTACAGCGAAAGCAAAACATTAGATTATGTCAGGAGAGTACCCTTGTCAGAGTTGACTTGGACTGGTGTAAGGCGGAATCAGATGCAGGAGACAGGTGCTGGAGTTGAGTGTCCTTTTAATAATTTGACACACAAAACAAAAACGCGAGGCACAGGGCGCTACAGACAGACTGCCTGGGAAAAACACACTCCCAATATTGCGAACAAACAATATATATAAGCGGCACAAAAAGGCACGGGGCGCAGCCCGGTAAATCCTCTCTTCAATAGACTGTCAGGAGAAAACCGTAATAAAACACGGACCACCGTCCTGAATGGACAATCAACAATCCCGCACAAAATCCCCAACTGAAAACACACATTAAATAAGTCCCCACTAATGACATACATAAAACAGGTGCAGAACAGACAGACAAAACTAAACGAAACTGAAACAACGATCGGTGGCAGCTAATAGGCCGGCGACGACGACCGCCGAGCGCCGCCCGACCGAGGAGGGGCGCCACTTTCGTTGGATCCTGTGACAGTACCCCTCCCCTGCCTCGGGGACGGCCCGGAGGGCGAGGCGCCGGCCGATCCGGTCGGCGACGGTGGAAGTCCAACAGCATAGGGGGGTCCAGAACGTCCGCCGCCGGAACCCAGCACCTCTCCTCCGGACCGTACCCCTCCCAGTCCACGAGGTACTGCAGGCCCCCTACCCGACGTCGGGAGTCCAGGATGGCTCGGACTGTGTACGCCGGGCTCCCCCCGATGTCCAGGGGGGGCGGGGGGGCCTCCAGCACCTCACTGTCCTGCAGCGGACCAGCTACCACCGGCCTGAGGAGAGACACATGAAACGAGGGGTTAATACGGTAATACGAAAGGAAGTTGTAACCTGTAACACACCTCGTTTATCCTCCTCAGGACTTTAAACGGCCCCACAAACCGCGGACCCAGCTTCCGGCAGGGCAGGCGGAGAGGCAGGTTCCGGGTCGAGAGCCAGACTCTATCCCCCGGGTTAAACACGGGGGCGTCACTGCGGTGGCGGTCAGCGCTCTCTTTGTGTCGTTCGCTCGCCCTCAAACATTCCTGGACCGCGTTCCAGGTCTCCTGAGAGCGCTTGACCCATGCCTCCACCGCAGGAGCCTCTGTCTGGCTCTGTTGCCATGGCACCAGGACCGGCTGATACCCCAGCACCACCTGGAAGGGTGACAGATTAGTGGAGGAGTGGCGCTGAGAGTTCTGGGCCATCTCGGCCCATGGCACGAACTGCGCCCACTCCCCTGACCGGTCCTGGCAATATGACCGCAGGAACCTGCCCACATCCTGGTTGATGCGCTCTACCTGCCCATTACTCTCGGGGTGGAACCCCGAGGTCAGGCTGACCGAGACCCCCAGCCTCTCCATAAACGATTTCCATACCCTGGACGTAAACTGGGGACCTCGATCAGATACGATGTCCTCGGGCACCCCATAGTGCCGGAAGACGTGAGTGAACAGGGCCTCCGCGGTCTGCAGGGCCGTAGGAAGACCGGGCAAAGGGAGCAGACGGCAGGACTTAGAGAACCTGTCCACAACGACCAGGATCGCCGTGTTCCCCTGAGACGGCGGGAGATCCGTAAGGAAATCCACCGAGAGGTGAGTCCAGGGCCGCTGTGGGACAGGGAGGGGCTTGCAGACAACTTGCAGACTTGTTTACGCTGCTGTGCGTTTTTGTTGCCGTTTTTACTTTGCTACCTGACGGTTTTTACTTTTTCATTACCGTATATTTTTACTTTTTCCCTCACTCAACTTTTTTTTTCATTCAACTTTCCTACCCCGGAGGTTTTATCTGGACATGGTTCGTCAGGACTTCAAACAGCCGAAGCTAAGTAACATTAACATGATGCCTTCTAATTGCAGTCGTTGTACTCATAATATACAGGAGAACGATCGCTGCAAGCCCAGCTTCAGACGCAATCGTTAGGCAAGGGTCATTTCAGTGTAGGAAAGGATGAAACAGCGTCTGTGCCACCAGCAAGTACAGATAGTAACGTTAGTATAAACCCCCTCGCACGGTCCCCGCAGCCGGACATCTTTCTCATGGCGTCTGGAGGGAAACGCTGTAGGAATGCTCAACCGGTGTTGCTTATTCAGCCGACAGAAACATTCAACCGGTTCTCCCCGTTAAGCGAGTCGGAGTCGGAGAACGAGACTTCTCTGGTCTCTGCTCCTCCCGTTGTGGGGTCTGAGACGCCGACGGCTCCCACCATTAGCTCTGACAAATTGAAAACCCTAGTCATTGGCGACTCCATTACCCGCAGTATTAGACTTAAAACTAATCATCCAGCGATCATACACTGTTTACCAGGGGGCAGGGCTACCGACGTTAAGGCTATCTAAAGACGGTGCTGGCTAAAGCTAAAACTGGCGAGTGTAGAGAGTATAGAGATATTGTTATCCACGTCGGCACCAACGATGTTAGGATGAAACAGTCAGAGGTCACCAAGCGCAACATAGCTTCAGCATGTAAATCAGCTAGAAAGATGTGTCGGCATCGATTAATTGTCTCTGGCCCCCTCCCAGTTAGGGGGAGTGATGAGCTCTACAGCAGTCTCACAACTCAATCGCTGGATGAAAACTGTTTTCTGCCCCTCCCAAAAGATAGAATTTGTAGATAACTGGCCCTCTTTCTGGGATTCACCCACAAACAGGACCAAGCCTGGCCTGCTGAGGAGTGACGGACTCCATCCTAGCTGGAGGGGTGCTCTCATCTTATCTACGAACATAGACAGGGCTCTAACTCCTCTAGCTCCACAATGAAATAGGGTGCAGGCCAGGCAACAGGCTGTTAGCCAGCCTGCCAGCTTAGTGGAGTCTGCCACTAGCACAGTTAGCGTAGTCAGCTCAGCTTTCCCCATTGAGACCGTGTCTGTGCCTCGATCTAGGTTGGGCAAAATTAAAAATGGCGGTGTTCGCTTCAGTAATCTTACTAGTATAAAGACCTCCTCCATTCCTGCCATTATTGAAAGAGATTGTGATACTTCACATCTCAAAATTGGGTTACTTAATGTTAGATCCCTCACTTCCAAGGCAGTTATAGTCAATGAACTAATCACTGATCATAATCTTGATGTGATTGGCCTGACTGAAACATGGCTTAAGCCTGATGAATTTACTGTGTTAAATGAGGCCTCACCCCCTGGTTACACTAGTGACCATACCCCCCGTGCATCCGGCAAAGGCGGAGGTGTTGCTAACATTTACGATAGCAAATTTAAATTTACAAAAAAAAAAACAATGACGTTTTCGTCTTTTGAGCTTCTAGTCATGAAATCTATGCAGCCTACTCAATCACTTTTTATAGCTACTGTTTACAGGCCTCCTGGGCCATATGCAGTGTTCCTTACTGAGTTCCCTGAATTCCTATCGGATCTTGTAGTCATAGCAGATAATATTCTAATTTTGGGTGACTTTAACATTCACATGGAAAAGTCCACAGACCCACTCCAAAAGGCTTTCGGAGCCATCATCGACTCAGTGGGTTTTGTCCAACATGTCTCTGGACCTACTCACTGCCACAGTCATACTCTGGACCTAGTTTTGTCCCATGGAATAAATGTTGTGGATCTTAATGTTTTTCCTCATAATCCTGGATTATCGGACCACCATTTTATTGCGTTTACAATTGCAACAAATAATCTGCTCAGACCCCAACCAAGGAAGATTAAAAGTCGTGCTATAAATTCTCAGACAACCCAAAGATTCCTTGATGCCCTTCCAGACTCCCTCTGCCTACCCAAGGACGTCAGAGGACAAGAATCAGTTAACCACCTAACCGAGGAACTCAATTTAACCTTGCGCAATACCCTAGATGCAGTTGCACCCCTAAAAATTAAAAACATCTGTCATAAGAAACTAGCTCCCTGGTATACAGAAAATACACGAGCTCTGAAGCAAGCTTCCAGAAAATTGGAACGGAAATGGCGCCACACTAAACTGGAAGTCTTCCGACTAGCTTGGAAAGACAGTACCGTGCAGTATCGAAGAGCCCTCACTGCTGCACGATCATCCTATTTTTCCAACTTAATTGAGGAAAATAAGAACAATCCGAAATTTCTTTTTGACACTGTCACAAAGCTAACTAAAAAGCAGCATTCGCAAATGGAGGATGGCTTTCACTTCAGCAGTAATAAATTTATGAACTTCTTTGAGGAAAAGATCGTGATCATTAGAAAGCAAATTACGGACTCCTCTTTAAATCTGGGTATTCCTCCAGGGCTCCATTGTCCTGAGTCTGCACAACTCTGCCAGGACCTAGGATCAAGGGAGATACTAAAGTGTTTTAGTATTATATCTCTTGACATAATGATGAAAATAATCATGGCCTCCAAACCCTCAAGCTGCATACTGGACCCTATTCCAACTAAACTACTGAAAGAGCTGCTTCCTGTGCTTGGCCCTCCTATGTTGAACATAATAAACGGCTCTCTATCCACCGGATGTGTACCAAGCTCACTAAAAGTGGCAGTAATAAAGCCTCTCTTGAAAAAGCCTAATCTTGACCCAGAAATTATAAAAAACTATCGGCCTATATCGAATCTTCCATTCCTCTCAAAAATTTTAGAAAAAGTTGTTGCGCAGCAACTCACTGCCTTCCTGAAGACAAACAATGTATACGAAACGCTTCAGTCTGGTTTTAGACCCCATCATAGCACTGAGACTGCAGTTGTGAAGGTGGTAAATGACCTTTTAATGACGTCAGACCGAGGCTCTGCATCTGTCCTCATGCTCCTAGATCTTAGTGCCGCTTTTGATACCATCGATCATCACATTCTTTTGGAGAGATTGGAAACCCAAATTGGTCTACATGGACAAGTTCTGGCCTGGTTTAGATCTTATCTGTCGGAAAGATATCAGTTTGTCTCTGTGAATGGTTCGTCCTCTGACAAATCAATTGTAAATTTTGGTGTTCCTCAAGGTTCCGTTCTAGGACCACTATTGTTTTCACTATATATTTTACCTCTTGGGGATGTTATTCGAAAACATAATGTTAAATTTCACTGCTATGCAGACGACACACAGCTGTACATTTCAATGAAACATGGTGAAGCCCCAAAATTGCCCTCGCTAGAAGCCTGTGTTTCAGACATAAGGAAGTGGATGGCTGCAAATTTTCTACTTTTAAACTCGGACAAAACAGAGATGCTTGTCCTAGGTCCCAAGAAACAAAGAGATCTTCTGTTGAATCTGACAATTAATCTGGATGGTTGTACAGTCGTCTCAAATAAAACTGTGAAGGACCTCGGCGTTACTCTGAACCCTGATCTCTCTTTTGAAGAACATATCAAGACTGCTTCAAGGACAGCTTTTTTCCATCTATGTAACATTGCAAAAATCAGAAACTTTCTGTCCAAAAATGACGCAGAAAAATTAATCCATGCTTTTGTTACTTCTAGGCTCGACTACTGCAATGCTCTACTTTCCGGCTACCCGGATAAAGCACTAAACAAACTTCAGTTAGTGCTAAATACGGCTGCTAGAATCCTGACTAGAACCAAAAAATTTGATCATATTACTCCAGTGCTAGCCTCCCTACACTGGCTTCCTGTTAAGGCAAGGGCTGATTTCAAGGTTTTACTGCTAACCTACAAAGCATTACATGGGCTTGCTCCTACCTATCTTTCCGATTTGGTCCTGCCGTACATACCTACACGTACGCTACGGTCACAAGACGCAGGCCTCCTAATTGTCCCTAGAATTTCTAAGCAAACGGCTGGAGGTAGGGCTTTCTCCTATAGAGCTCCATTTTTATGGAATGGTCTGCCTACCCATGTGAGAGACGCAGACTCAGTCTCAACCTTTAAGTCTTTACTGAAGACTTATCTCTTCAGTAGGTCCTATGATTAAGTATAGTCTGGCCCAGGAGTGTGAAGGTGAACGGAAAGGCTGGAGCAACGAACCGCCCTTGCTGTCTCTGCCTTGTCGGTTCCCCTCTTCCCACTGGGATTCTCTGCCTCTAACCCTTTTACAGGGGCTGAGTCACTGACTTACTGGTGTTCTTCCATGCCGTCCATGGGAGGGGTGCGTCACTTGAGTAGGTTGAGCCACTGACGTGGTCTTCCTGTCTGGGTTGGCGCCCCCCCCCCTGGGTTGTGCCGTGGCGGAGATCTTTGTGGGCTATACTCGGCCTTGTCTTCGGACGGTAAGTTGGTGGTTGTAGATATCCCTCTAGTGGTGTGGGGGCTGTGCTTTGGCAAAGTGGGTGGGGTTATATCCTGCCTGTTTGGCCCTGTCCGGGGGTATCATCGGATGGGGCCACAGTGTCTTCTGATCCCTCCTGTCTCAGCCTCCAGTATTTATGCTGCAGTAGTTTATGTGTCGGGGGGCTAGGGTCAGTCTGTTACATCTGGAGTATTCTCTTGTCTTATCCGGTGTCCTGTGTGAATGTAAATATGCTCTCTCTAATTCTCTCTTCTCTCTTTCTTTCTTTCTCTCGGAGGACCTGAGCCCTAGGACCATGCCTCAGGACTACCTGGCATGATGACTCCTTGCTGTCCCCAGTCCACCTGGCCATGCTGCTGCTCCAGTTTCAACTGTTCTGCCTGCGGCTACGGAACCCTGACCTGTTTCACCGGACGTGCTTGTTGCACCCTCGACAATTACTATGATTATTATTATTTGACCATGCTGGTCATTTACGAACATTTTAACATCTTGACCATGTTCTGTTATAATATCCACCCGGCACAGCCAGAAGAGGACTGGCCACCCCTCATAGCCTGGTTCCTCTCTAGGTTTCTTCCTAGGTTTTTGGCCTTTCTCAGGAGTTTTTCCTAGGGAGTTTTTCCCAGCCACCGTGCTTCTTTCACATGCATTGCTTGCTGTTTGGGGTTTTAGGCTGGGTTTCTGTACAGCACTTTGAGATTTCAGCTGATGTACGAAGGGCTATATAAATAAATTTGATTTGAAATTTGATTTGATTTGGCTGTAATTTCCCTCGAGGTAGGTGCCTAGGAGCCTTACACTGAGCGCATACTGAACAGGACGAGACATAACGCCGGACATCCTCAGCCAAGGTGGGCCACCAGTACCTCCCCTTCAGGCCCCGCACTGTCCGTTCCACCCCAGGATGACCCGAGGAGGGTAGAGTATGGGACCATCGGATCAGGCGATCGCGAACACCAAGCGGAACGTATTTCAGGCCCACGGGACACTGCGACGGAGTAGGTTCTGACCGAACCGCCCGCTCGATGTCCGCATCCACCTCCCATACCACCGGTGCCACCAGACAGGAGGCGGGAAGTATGGGAGTAGGATCGATGGTCCGCTCCTCGGTGTCGTAGAGACGCGACAGTGCATCAGCCTTCCGGTTCCGGGAACCTGGAATGTACGAGAGAGTGAAGTTAAACCTCGTGAAAAACATGGCCCACCTCGCCTGACGGGGATTAAGCCTCCTCGCTGCCCGAATATACTCCAGGTTACGGTGGTCGGTCCAGATGAGAAAAGGGTGACGTGCCCCCTCAAGCCAATGTCTCCACACCGTCAAAGCCCTGACCACGGCTAACAGCTCCCGGTCCCCCACATCATAATTGCGCTCCGCCGGGCTCAGCTTCTTAGAAAAGAACGCGCATGGGCGGAGCTTCGGAGGAACGCCCGAACGCTGCGACAGCACAGCTCCTACCCCAGCCTCGGACGCGTCCACCTCCACTATGAATGGCAAAGAGGGGTCCGGATGCGCCAGGACAGGTGCATTGGTAAACAGAACCTTCAGACGATGAAAGGCTCTGTCCGCCTCTGCTGACCATCGTAGCCGCACCGGCCCCCCCTTCATCAGTGAGGTAATGGGAGCTGCTACCTGGCCAAAACCCCGGATAAACCTCCGATAATAATTAGCGAACCCCAAGAACCGCTGCACCTCCTTCACAGTGGCTGGGGTTGGCCAATTACGCACAGCCGTCACGCGGTCACACTCCACCTCCACCCCCGAGGTGGAAATGCGATATCCTAGAAATGAGACGGCTCTTTTGAAGAACTCACATTTCTCAGCCTTGACGTATAGGTTATGCTCCAGCAGCCGCCCAAGCACTTTACGCACCAGGGACACATGCTCGGCGCGTGTGGCGGAGCAGATCAGGATGTCATCGATGTACACCACCACACCCTGCCCGAGCATGTCCCTAAGGACCTCGTCCACAAAGGATTGGAAGACGGCGGGAGCATTCTTTAACCCATACGGCATGACGAGGTACTCATAATGGCCAGATGTGGTACTAAATGCGGTTTTCCACTCGTCTCCCACTCGGATACGCACCAAGTTATACGCACTCCTGAGATCCAATTTCGTGAAGAAGCGCGCCCCGTGAAATGACTCCACTGCCGTAGCAATGAGAGGTAGCGGGTAACTGAAACCCACTGTGATAGCATTTAGACCTCTATAGTCAATGCACGGGCGCAGACCTCCCTCTTTCTTCTTCACGAAAAAGAAGCTCGAGGAGACGGGGGATTTAGAGGGCCGAATGTATCCCTGTCTCAAGGACTCAGTGACGTATGTATCCATAGCCACTGTTTCCTCCTGAGACAGAGGATACACGTGACTCCTAGGAAGAACCGCGTCAGCCTGGAGGTTTATCGCACAATCTCCCTGTCGATGGGGGGGTAATTGAGTCGCCTTCGTCTTACTGAAGGCGATAGCCAAATCGGCATACTCTGAGGGAATGTGCACAGTAGAGACTTGGTCTGGACTTTCCACCGTAGTCGCACCGATGGAAACCCCTATGCACCTACCTGAGCACTCCCTCAACCACCCCGTTAGAGCCCTCTGTCTCCACGAAATCTGGGGGTTGTGAGTGGCTAGCCAGGGGATTCCCAGTACCACCGGAAACGCTGGGGAGTCAATGATGAACAGGCTGAGACGCTCCACATGACCCCCCCACGTGTGCATAACCAGTGGCACTGTGACCTCCCCTACTTGGCCTGACCCTAGCAGTCGACTATCTAGGGCGTGCACGGGGAAGGGGTGGTCCAGCTGAACCAGGGGGATCCCTAACCTCTTCGCTAACCCATGGTCCATAAAACTCCCAGCTGCACCTGAATCGACTAGCGCCTTATACTGGAAGTGAGGGGAAAAATTAGGAAAACAAACGGAGGTGTACAAGTGATCGACAGGGGGCTCTGGGTGTGGCTGGTGCGGACTCACCTGGGGGGCCGAAGCGGTGCTCTGCCTGCCCTCCGAACTCCCGGAGGGACCTCTCCAGCACCGATCCACAGTGTGTCCTCTGTGTCCACATCGGGTGCAAGAGAGACCCCTCCCTCCGGTCCTCCTCGGTGCAGCCCCCCCTATCTCCATGGGCTGTGGAGCGGGAGGACTGGTAGGCGGAACGAACAGGCCCCGACTGGAACGTCCCCGGGCAGCCAGCAGGTTGTCCAATCTAATGGACAAATCCACCAGTTGGTCCAGAGTGGAGGTGTTGTCCCTACATGCCAGCTCCCGGCGGACGTCCTCGCGAAGGCTACACCTATAGTGGTCTATCAGGGCCCGCTCGTTCCACCCCGATCCAGCGGCGAGAGTCCGGAATTCCAATGCGAAGTCCTGAGCGGTCCTCGTCTCCTGTCTCAAATGGAATAGTAGCTCACCCGCCGCCCTGCCCTCCGGGGGATGATCGAAAACCGCCCGGAAGCGGCGGGTGAACTCCGGGTAGTCACCCCGGGCCGAGTCTGGACCTTCCAAGACCGCATTGGCCCATTCCAGGGCTCGACCCGTGAGACACGAGACGAGGACGCTCACCCTCTCTTCGTCGGAGGGAGGGGGGCGGACGGTCGCCAGGTACAGTTCCAGTTGGAGCAAGAACCCCTTCCACCCAGCGGCCGTTCCATCGAACTCCCTGGGCGGTGAAATCCGGATCCCGCCGGCACCCGCTTCAGTGGGTGTGGATAGGTGCGTAGGGTGAGGGACCGGAGCTGGTCTGGCTGGGGAGGCACCTCTCTCCCAGCTCTCCAACCGGGCCAACACCTGATCCATGGCCGAGCCTAGGCGGTGGAGGAGGCCGGCATGTTGGGAGACCTGCTCAGCCATGGATGGCGCTTCTGCTCCTGCTGACTCCATATGTTGAGGTGCGGGATTCTGTCAGAGTTGACTTGGACTGGTGTAAGGCGGAATCAGATGCAGGAGACAGGTGCTGGAGTTGAGTGTCCTTTTAATAATTTGACACACAAAACAAAAACGCGAGGCACAGGGCGCTACAGACAGACTGCCTGGGAAAAACACACTCCCAATATTGCGAACAAACAATATATATAAGCGGCACAAAAAGGCACGGGGCGCAGCCCGGTAAATCCTCTCTTCAATAGACTGTCAGGAGAAAACCGTAATAAAACACGGACCACCGTCCTGAATGGACAATCAACAATCCCGCACAAAATCCCCAACTGAAAACACACATTAAATAAGTCCCCACTAATGACATACATAAAACAGGTGCGGAACAGACAGACAAAACTAAACGAAACTGAAACAACGATCGGTGGCAGCTAATAGGCCGGCGACGACGACCGCCGAGCGCCGCCCGACCGAGGAGGGGCGCCACTTTCGTTGGATCCTGTGACAACCCTGCCAAAAATAATCACACAGCCATTTTCAAAGCAAGCATATATGTCACAAAAACCAAAACCACAGCTAAATGCAGCACTAACCTTTGATGATCTTCATCAGATGACACTTCTAGGACATTATGTTATAGAATACATGCATGTTTTGTTCAATCAAGTTCATATTTATATCAAAAAACAGCTTTTTACATTAGCATGTGATGTTCAGAACTAGCATACCCCCCGAAAACTTCCGGTGAATTTACTAAATTAGTCATGATAAACGTTGACAAAATACACAACAATTATTTTAAGAATTATAGATACTGAAGTCCTTTATGCAAACGTTATGTCAGATTTTAAAATAGCTTTTCAGCGAAAGCACATTTTGCAATATTCTGAGTACATAGCTCGGCCATCACAAGCTAGCTAATTTGACACCCACCAAGTTTGGGGCAACCTAAACTCAGATTTACCTTAAGAAAAATTTGAATACCTTTGCTGTTCTTCGTCAGAATGCACTCCCAGGACTTCTACTTCAACAACAAATGTTGTTTTGGTTCCAAATAATCCATAGTTATATCCAAATACCTCAGTTTTGTTCGTGCGTTCAGGTCACTATCCGAAGGGTGACGCGCCGGCGCATTTCGTGGCAAAAAAAAATCAAAATATTCCATTACCGTACTTAGGAGCATGTCAAACGCTGTTTAAAATCAATTTTTATGCTATTTTTCTCGTAAGATAGCGATAATATTCCAACCGGACAACGTTGTATTCATTCAATGACTGAAAGAAACAAATGGAGAAGTCTCGTGAATGCGCATCTCAGTCTCACTTTCCACAGGCAGGCCACTTACAAACTCTGCTGCTGTACTTTGCCCAGAGACAGGAGACACATCATTCCGCTTTCTGAACACTTTAGAGAGCCAATGGAAGCCTTAGAAAGTGTCACGTAACAGCACAGATGCTGTAATGTCGATAGAGATGCAACAGAAGGACAACAAATTGTCAGACAGGGCAGTTCCTGCATGGAATCTTCTCAGGTTTTGGCCTGCCATATGAGTTCTGTTATACTCACAGACACCATTCAAACAGTTTTAGATACTTTAGAGTGTTGTCTATCCAAATCTACTAATTATATGCATATTCTGGGCAAGAGTAGTAACCAGTTTAAATCGGGTACGTTTTTTATCCGGCCGTGAAAATACTGCCCCTAGCCCCAACAGGTTAAAGAACACCCTTTGTGTTCTGTTAGACAGGTAACTCTTTATCCACAACATAGCAGGGGGTGTAAAGCCATAACACATACATTTTTTCCAGCAGAAGACAACGAACGATAATGTCAAAAGCTGCACTGAAGTCTAACAAGACAGCCCCCACAATCATTTTATAATCATTTTCTCTCAGCCAATCATCAGTCATCTGTGTGAGTGCTGTGCTTGTTGAGTGTCCTTCTCTATAATATGCTGAAAGTTAAAGCGTCTTGACCATCAATATTTGCACTGATATCGCCGTGTTGGTGTTGTTACTACGACATCATAATTAATGTTGCTCCACGACCATCATTGCAACTGACCTGTAGTTAGTTGGTTACGAATAATGACATCACAACAGTCTAATCTTAATGTACTCCTATTGGCCTCCATATGTGTATCAACACTCTTTCTAGTCATTAGTTTACTGATAATATTTATTTCATGTTCACTCTGGTCCGATCAGAGTGAAGAGAGAGAGGGAGAGAGAGAGAGCATGAGGATGGTGACAAGGCAGGGAGAAAGAGAGAGCATGAGGATGGTGACAGGACAGGGAGAGAGAGAGCATGAGACTGGTGACAGGACAGGGAGAGAGAGAGCATGAGGATGGTGACAGGACAGGACAGGGAGAGAGAGATCATGAGGATGGTGACAGGACAGGGAGAAAGAGAGAGCATGAGGATGGTGACAGGACAGGGAGAGAGAGAGCATGAGGATGGAGACAGGACAGGGAGAGAGAGAGGGAGAGAGAGCATGAGGATGGTGACAGAACAGGGAGAGAGAGAGAGCATGAGGATGGTGACAGGACAGGGAGAGTGAGAGAGCATGAGGATGGAGACAGGACAGGGAGAGAGAGAGGGAGAGAGAGAGCATGAGGATGGTGACAGGACAGGGAGAGAGAGAGAGAGCATGAGGATGGTGACAGGACAGGGAGACAGATAGCATGAGGATGGTGACAGGGCAGGGAGAGAGAGAGCATGATGATGGTGACAGGACAGGGAGAGAGAGAGAGCATGAGGATGGTGACAGGACAGGGAGAGAGAGATCATGAGGATGGTGACAGGGCAGGGAGAGAGATAATATGAGGATGGTGACAGGACAGGGAGAGAGAGAGCATGAAGATGCCGACAGGACAGGGAGAGAGAGAGCATGAGGATGGTGACAGGGCAGGGAGAGATAGAGCATGAGGATGGTGACAGGACAGGGAGAGAGAGAGCATGAGGATGGTGACAGGACAGGGAGAGAGAGAGCATGAGGATGGTGACAGGACAGGGAGAGAGAGACCATGAGGAGGGCGACAGGACAGGGAGAGAGAGACCATGAGGATGGCGACAGGACAGGGAGAGAGAGAGCATGAGGATGGTGACAGGGCAGGGAGAGACAGCATGAGGATGGTGACAGGACAGGGAGAGAGAGAGCATGCCGACAGGACAGTGAGAGAGAGAGAGCATGAGGATGGTGACAGGACAGGGAAGCAGGTGACATGGAGGTGAGTTAGAAAAGGTGCAAATATTGATGGGTCAGACTGAATAATGACATCACAACAGTCTTATTGTTTGGGGTTCTAGTCAAGATGCTAAACACGGCTGCTAGAACCCTGACTAGAACAAAAACATTGATCATATTTCTCCAGTGCTAGCCTCCCTACACTGGCTTCCTGTTAAGGGTAGAACTGTTTTCAAGGTTTTACTGCTAACCTACAAAGCATTACATGGGCTTGCTCCTACCTATCTTTCCGATTTGGTCCTGCCGTACATACCTACCTGTACGCTACGGTCACAAGACGCAGGCCTCCTTACTGTCCCTAGAATTTCTAAGCAAACAGTTGGAGGCAGGGCTTTGTCCTATTGAGCTCCATTTTTATGGAATGGTCTGCCCATCCATGTGATAGGCGCAGACTCGATCTTGACCTTTAAGTCTTTATTGAAGACTAATCTCTTCAGTAGGTCCTATGATTGAGTGTAGTCTGGCCCAGGGGTGTGAAGGTGAATGGAAAGGCACTGGAGCGACGAACCACCCTTGCTGTCTCTGCCTGGCCGGTTCCCCTCTCTCCACTGGGATTCTCTGCTTCTAACCCTATTACGGGGGCTGAGTCACTGGCTTACTGGAGATCTTCCTGGCCTATACTCGGCCTTGTCTCAGGGTAGTAAGTTGGTGGTTGAAGATATCCCTCTAATGGTTAGGGGCTGTGCTTTGGCAAAGTGGGTGAGGTTTTATCCTGCCTGGTTGGCCCTGTCCGGGGGTATAGTCGGACGGGGCCACAGTGTCTCCCGACCACACCTGTCTCAGCCTCCAGTAATTATGCTGCAATATTTTATGTGTCGGGGGGCTAGGGTCAGTCTGTTATATCTGGAGTATTTCTCCAGTCTTATCCTGTGTCCTGTGTGAATTTAAGAAAGCTCCCTTCAAATTCTCTCTATCGCTCTTTCTCTCTTTCTCTTTCTATTTCTCTGTCTCTTTCTCTTCTCTTTCTCTGTCTCTTTCTCTGTCTCTTTCTCATCTCTCAGAGAACCTGAGCACTAGGACCATGCTTCAGGACTACCTGGCCTGATGACTCCTTGCTGTCCCCAGTCCACCTGGTCGTGCTGCTGCTCCAGTTTCAACTGTTCTGCCTGTGGCTAAGGAACCCTAACCTGTTCACCGGACGTGCTACCTTGTCTGTTTTTGACTCTCTCTCTCTACCGCACCTGCTGTCTCTAACTCTGAATGATTGGCTATGAAAAGCCAACTGACATTTACTCCTGAGGTGCTGACCTGTTGCACCCTCTACAAACACTGTGATTATTATTATTTGACCCTGCTGGTCATCTATGAACGTTTGAACATCTTGGCCATGTACTGTTATAATCTCCACCCGGCACAGCCAGAAGAGGACTGGCAACCCCTAAGAGCCTGGGTCCTCTCTAGGTTTCTTCCTAGGTTCCTGCCATTCTAGGGAGTTTTTCCTAGCCACCGTGCTTCTACACCTGCATTGCTTGCTGTTTGGGGTTTTAGGCTGGGTTTCTGTACAGCACTTTGTGACAACGGCTGATGTAAAAAGGGCATTATAAATAAATGTGATATAAATTTGATTGATTAATCCTAATGTTAATTTAAGATGAGATAGTCCTCTAAGTATGGCTTCTCATGTGTATTTCAGATAATACAATCAAGCAGGGAGAGAGAGTTGGAGACAAAGACAGACAGAGAGAGAGAAGACAGGCAGGCGAAGATGAAGGTGGCTTCTCGTGTGTATTTCAGATAATACAATCAAGCAGGGAGAGAGAGTTGGAGACAATGACAGACAGAGAGAGAGAGAGAGAGAGAGAGAAGACAGGCAGGCAGGCGAAGATGAAGGTGGCTTCTCATGTGTATTTCAGATAATATAAACAAGCAGAGAGAGAGAGTTGGAGACAATGACAGACAGAGAGAGAAAAGACAGGCAGGCGAAGATGAAGGTGCAGGAGAGAGAAAGGGGAGCTTGGACCTCGTCCAAATCAGCCAAATGTGAATGTCATACCTAATCAAACCCTATCAAATAGGACACTCTACTAGGATACTCTACTTTCAGGAGAAATGGTTTAAATATTATACTTGGCTCCATTACAGCCCCTCCTTAAAGGGGGTCCTTTGTTTCTATTGTACTTTGCAACACAGAAGTCTAAGCTTGCGTCATCCATGGCTTGCGTCATCCATGAGTCAAACAAGGCTGAATAATGTGGCCATGTGGCACGTGCACTAGGAGAAACTGGACAGACTGGACCTTGAAGGAATATGGCAGTCTTTTATCGGTGTCAACCATAAGCACAAAAAGGCGTTTGGATCCTTTGCTTGAAGAATGGCAAGTCAAAACACATGTCATTGCCTGGAGAGGAGATGAGATGACTGGAGAGGAAAAGAGAATATAGGACCAGAGGAGAGAAGGAGAGAGGGCTGGAGAGGAGAAGATAGGACGAGAGGAGAGAAGGAGAGAGGGCTGGAGAGGAGAAGAGAATATAGGACGAGAGGAGAGGAGAGAGGGCTGGAGAGGAGAAGATAGGACGAGAGGAGAGAAGGAGAGAGGGCTGGAGAGGAGAAGATAATATAGGACGAGAGGAGAGAAGAAGAGAGGGCTGGAGAGGAGAAGATAATATAGGACAAGAGGAGAGGAGAGAGGGCTGGAGAGGAGAAGATAGGACCAGAGGAGAGAAGGAGAGAGGGCTGGAGAGAAGATAGGACCAGAGGAGAGAAGGAGAGAGGGCTGGAGAGGAGAAGATAGGACGAGAGGAGAAGAGGAGAGCAGAGCAGAGCAAACGCCCCTGCTGCCCACCCAAGTTTACTTGTAATTATGTCAATAAAAACCAACATTTGCTAAACCTTGGCCACAATATCTGGACATGTCTTCATATAACAATGCATAGATTTCTGTTTATATGATTATGGTTATGGTTGTACTTTATGAATCCCTCATCTTCTGCCATTACATACAATGAAACAAGAAAAGGTAAAGAATAAAACACAGAGCAATGTGATACAATACACTATTAAACATTATTGTAAAAAAGTTGCTCTTTAATGGTTTAAAGACTCATATAAAGTATTGTTGGCAGGTAACTCCTTAAGGCATTGCCAAATAGAGTTGATTTATTTATAGTTCCAGTCCAGAGGTGTGTATTTACAGTCAACACAATGTAAATAGTTTCTGAGAAACAATTTATCAGCGTTACCTCATTCTTTGGTCAATACAATTCATTGTACAGTTTACCATCAATACTTAATTTTGTTGATTTACCTGGCATCTAGGCACCTTCCTGAGTCTTTGTTTCTTTGCCTTGCATGGATAAAAATGAGATGAAGTAGGATTAAACAGAGATTGTGTCATAGCAACACCTAAGAACTGTTTTCATTCTCTTGTTACATCATGTTTGTTCGAGGGGAAGAAAAGTTGATTGAACTAAATATACCCTGATGGCTTGACTGTAATAATATTAATCTCACCGAAAAACAAATCAGCTAATCATTAATGGAATGAGAGACTATTGTATGAGCAAAGATTAGGCCTATGCTGTTGTACAGAATCTATATCCTGAAGGACCATACATCTCTGAACTGTTGTACAGAATCTATATCTTGAAGGACCATACATCTCTGAACTGATGTACAGAATCTATATCCTGAAGGACCGTACATCTCTGAACTGTTGTACACAATCTATATCCTGAAGGACCGTACATCTTTGGACTGCTGAACATAATCTATATCCTGAAGGACCGTACTAACTGAGGTGACACTGCAATATATCAGATATATAAAGGTCACCTGATACTCATTGACGAATGAAGACCAGAGATTGAGTCACGTCTCATACACAGCAGAACCCCCCTCATCCTTCCCCTCTTATGTACGTGATTGTCAACCGGAAAGTTAGAGTGGTGAGTTCAAGGAAATGGAACGCTATGAGAGAGAGAGAAATGACAATGGCCCCGGCACACCTATCAGCCTGTCTACTGACACGAAAGGACTGTCGATTTTTCCTCTGAAACTTCCTCATGACCATGCCCTAGGTAATGATTTGGTATCCACATTGAGTCTTTATGGCTTTTACTTCTCTATCACCTGTCAGCTCCATCACAATGGGGGGTGAGGTAAGAGGGGGAGGGAGGAGGAAGAGGAGGGGGAAGTCCGATGGGTAAATTACTTCCTCTTGGATTATTTCCAGCTAAACCTTGTTACCTGCAGGATGCCTTTTGGTCCTCACCACCACCTGTTAACCCTCAACACTGTTGTACTCTCCACCTATTCCTGGCAAGCGGTACCAGAGCGCCAAGTCTAGGTCCAAGAGGCTTCTAAACAGCTTCTACCCCCAAAGCCATAAGACTAACTAACTGACGTGACACTGCTGTGGAAACCCACCCTGATCCTGACTGTGGTGTGACTCTGCTGTGGAAACCCACCCTGATCCTGACTGTGGTGTGACTCTGCTGTGGAAACCCGCCCTGATCCCGACTGTGGTGTGACTCTGCTGTGGAAACCCACCCTGATCCTGACTGTGGTGTGACTCTGCTGTGGAAACCCACCCTGATTCTGACTGTGGTGTGACTCTGCTGTGGAAAACCCTGCATACCAATTCTGCGGTTTTGTATCCGTTCAAATCCTAGGACTTATGATGGATACATCTTGATTGAAGGCTGATTATTGAGACTTAATGAGAATTCATTTAGTTTGTCGACGACACAACGGTGGTTGGCCTGATCATCATCTTCGATGAGACAGCCTACAGGGAGGAGGTCAGAGACCTGGCAGTTAATCACATGGCTACCTGGACAATTTACATTGACCCCCAACCACACTACCCACACACTGACTGGACTCTACTCACACACTGACTAGTCTCTACCCACACACTGACAAGACTCTACCCACACACTGACAAGACTCTACCAACAAAATTACTAGACTCTACCCACACTGACTAGACTCTACCCACACACTGACTGGACTCTACCCAAACACTGACTGGACTCTACCCACACACTGACTGGACTCTCCCCACACACTGACTAGACTCTACAAACACTGACTAGACTCTACCCAACTGACTGGACTCTACCCACACACTGACTGGACTCTACCCACACACGGACTGGACTCTACCCACACACTGACTAGACTCTACCCACACACTGACTGGACTCTACCCATACTGACTGGACTCTACCCACAGACTGACTAGACTCTACCCACACACTGACTGGGCTCTACCCAAACACTGACTAGTCTCTACCCACACACTGACTGGACTCTACTAACACACTGACTGGACTCTACCCAAACACTGACTGGACTCTACCCACACACTGACTGGACTCTCCCCACACACTGACTAGACTCTACAAACACTGACTAGACTCTACCGACACTGACTAGACTCTACCCACACTGACTAGACTCTACCACACTGACTAGACACTACAAACACTGACTACACTCTACCGACACTGACTATACTCTACCCACACTGACTAGATTCTACCCAAACTGACTGGACTCTACCCACACACTGACTGGACTCTACCCACACACTGACTGGACTCTACCCACACACTGACTGGACTCTACCCACCCACTGACTGGACTCTACCAACACTGACTAGACTCTACCCACACACTAACTGGACTCTACCCACACACTGACTGGACTCTACACACACTGACTGGACCCTACCCACACACTGACTAGACTCTACCCACACATACTAGACTCTACCACACCACACTCTGACTGGACTCTACCCACACTGACTGGACTCTACCCACAGACTGACTAGACTCTACCCACACACTGACTGGACTCTACCTAAACACTGACTAGTCTCTACCCACACACTGACTGGACTCTATCCACACACTGACTGGACTCTACCACACTGACTAGACTCTACCCAAACTGACTGGACTCTACCCACACACTGACTAGACTCTACCCACACTGACTAGACTCTACCACACTGACTAGACTCTACCAAAACTGACTGGACTCTACCCACACACTGACTGGACTCTACCCACACACTGACTGGACTCTACCCACACACTGACTAGACTCTACCCACACTCTGACTGGACTCTACCCACACACTGACTGGACTCTACCCACACACTGACTAGACTCTACCCACACTGACTAGACTCTACCACACTGACTAGACTCTACCAAAACTGACTGGACTCTACCCACACACTGACTGGACTCTACCCACACACTGACTGGACTCTACCCACACACTGACTGGACTCTACCCACAGACTGAATAGACTCTACCCACACACTGACTGGACTCTACCCACACTGACTGGACTCTACCCACACACTGACTAGACTCTATCCACACTGACTAGACTCTACCACACTGACTAGACTCTACCCAAACTGACTGGACTCTACCCACACACTGACTGGACTCTACCCACACACGGACTGGACTCTACCCACACACTGACTAGACTCTACCCACACACTGACTGGACTCTACCCATACTGACTGGACTCTACCCACAGACTGACTAGACTCTACCCACACACTGACTGGACTCTACCCAAACACTGACTAGTCTCTACCCACACACTGACTGGACTCTACTAACACACTGACTGGACTCTACCCAAACACTGACTGGACTCTACCCACACACTGACTGGACTCTCCCCACACACTGACTAGACTCTACAAACACTGACTAGACTCTACCGACACTGACTAGACTCTACCCACACTGACTAGACTCTACCACACTGACTAGACACTACAAACACTGACTACACTCTACCGACACTGACTATACTCTACCCACACTGACTAGATTCTACCCAAACTGACTGGACTCTACCCACACACTGACTGGACTCTACCCACACACTGGCTGGACTCTACACACACTGACTGGACACTACCCACACACTGACTACACTCTACCCACACTGACTAGACTCTACCACACTGACTAGACTCTACCCAAACTGACTGGACTCTACCCACACACTGACTGGACTCTATCCACACACTGACTGGACTCTACCCACACACTGACTAGACTCTACCCACACTGACTGGACTCTACCCACACACTGACTGGACTCTACCCACACTGACTGGACTCTACCCACACACTGACTAGACTCTACCCACACTGACTAGACTCTACCCAAACTGACTGGACTCTACCCACACACGGACTGGACTCTCCCCACACACTGACTAGACTCTACCCACACACTGACTGGACTCTACCCATACTGACTGGACTCTACCCACAGACTGACTAGACTCTACCCACACACTGACTGGACTCTACCCAAACACTGACTAGTCTCTACCCACACACTGACTGGACTCTACCCACACACTGACTGGACTCTACCCAAACACTGACTGGACTCTACCCACACACTGACTGGACTCTCCCCACACACTGACTAGACTCTACACACACTGACTAGACTCTACCGACACTGACTATACTCTACCCACACTGACTAGATTCTACCCAAACTGACTGGACTCTACCCACACACTGACTGGACTCTACCCACACACTGACTGGACTCTACCCACACACTGACTGGACTCTACCCACACACTGACTGGACTCTACCCACACTGACTAGACTCTACCGACACACTAACTGGACTCTACCCACACACTGACAGGACTCTACCCACACACTGACTAGACTCTACCCACACTGACTAGACTCTACCACACTGACTAGACTCTACCCAAACTGACTGGACTCTACCCACACACTGACTGGACTCTACCCACACACTGACTGGACTCTATCCACACACTGACTAGTCTCTACCCACACACTGACTGGACTCTACGCACACTGACTGGACTCTACCCAAACACTGACTGGACTCTACCCACACACTGACTGGACTCTCCCCACACACTGACTAGACTCTACAAACACTGACTAGACTCTACCACACTGACTAGACTCTACCAAAACTGACTGGACTCTACCCACACACTGACTGGACTCTACCCACACACTGACTAGACTCTACCCACACTGACTAGACTCTACCACACTGACTAGACTCTACCCAAACTGACTGGACTCTACCCACACACTGACTGGACTCTACCCACACACGGACTGGACTCTACCCACACACTGACTAGACTCTACCCACACACTGACTGGACTCTACCCATACTGACTGGACTCTACCCACAGACTGACTAGACTCTACCCACACACTGACTGGACTCTACCCAAACACTGACTAGTCTCTACCCACACACTGACTGGACTCTACCCACACACTGACTGGACTCTACCCAAACACTGACTGGACTCTACCCACACACTGACTGGACTCTCCCCACACACTGACTAGACTCTACAAACACTGACTAGACTCTACCGACACTGACTAGACTCTACCCACACTGACTAGACTCTACCACACTGACTAGACACTACAAACACTGACTACACTCTACCGACACTGACTATACTCTACCCACACTGACTAGATTCTACCCAAACTGACTGGACTCTACCCACACACTGACTGGACTCTACCCACACACTGACTGGACTCTACACACACTGACTGGACACTACCCACACACTGACTACACTCTACCCACACTGACTAGACTCTACCACACTGACTAGACTCTACCCAAACTGACTGGACTCTACCCACACACTGACTGGACTCTATCCAGACACTGACTGGACTCTACCCACACACTGACTAGACTCTACCCACACTGACTGGACTCTACCCACACACTGACTGGACTCTACCCACACTGACTGGACTCTACCCACACACTGACTAGACTCTACCCACACTGACTAGACTCTACCCAAACTGACTGGACTCTACCCACACACGGACTGGACTCTACCCACACACGGACTGGACTCTCCCCACACACTGACTAGACTCTACCCACACACTGACTGGACTCTACCCATACTGACTGGACTCTACCCACAGACTGACTAGACTCTACCCACACACTGACTGGACTCTACCCAAACACTGACTAGTCTCTACCCACACACTGACTGGACTCTACCCACACACTGACTGGACTCTACCCAAACACTGACTGGACTCTACCCACACACTGACTGGACTCTCCCCACACACTGACTAGACTCTACACACACTGACTAGACTCTACCGACACTGACTATACTCTACCCACACTGACTAGATTCTACCCAAACTGACTGGACTCTACCCACACACTGACTGGACTCTACCCACACACTGACTGGACTCTACCCACACACTGACTGGACTCTACCCACACACTGACTGGACTCTACCCACACTGACTAGACTCTACCGACACACTAACTGGACTCTACCCACACACTGACAGGACTCTACCCACACACTGACTAGACTCTACCCACACTGACTAGACTCTACCACACTGACTAGACTCTACCCAAACTGACTGGACTCTACCCACACACTGACTGGACTCTACCCACACACTGACTGGACTCTATCCACACACTGACTAGTCTCTACCCACACACTGACTGGACTCTACGCACACTGACTGGACTCTACCCAAACACTGACTGGACTCTACCCACACACTGACTGGACTCTCCCCACACACTGACTAGACTCTACAAACACTGACTAGACTCTACCACACTGACTAGACTCTACCAAAACTGACTGGACTCTACCCACACACTGACTGGACTCTACCCACACACTGACTAGACTCTACCCACACTGACTAGACTCTACCACACTGACTAGACTCTACCCAAACTGACTGGACTCTACCCACACACTGACTGGACTCTATCCACACACTGACTGGACTCTACCCACACACTGACTAGACTCTACCCACACTGACTGGACTCTACCCACACTGACTAGACTCTACCCACACACTAACTGGACTCTACCCACACACTGACTGGACTCTACCCACACTGACTGGACTCTACCCACACACTGACTGGACTCTACCCACACACTGACTGTACTCTACCCACAGACTGAATAGACTCTACCCACACACTGACTGGACTCTACCCACACTGACTGGACTCTACCCACACACTGACTAGACTCTATCCACACTGACTAGACTCTACCACACTGACTAGACTCTACCCAAACTGACTGGACTCTACCCACACACTGACTGGACTCTACCCACACACGGACTGGACTCTACCCACACACTGACTAGACTCTACCCACACACTGACTGGACTCTACCCATACTGACTGGACTCTACCCACAGACTGACTAGACTCTACCCACACACTGACTGGACTCTACCCAAACACTGACTAGTCTCTACCCACACACTGACTGGACTCTACTAACACACTGACTGGACTCTACCCAAACACTGACTGGACTCTACCCACACACTGACTGGACTCTCCCCACACACTGACTAGACTCTACAAACACTGACTAGACTCTACCGACACTGACTAGACTCTACCCACACTGACTAGACTCTACCACACTGACTAGACACTACAAACACTGACTACACTCTACCGACACTGACTATACTCTACCCACACTGACTAGATTCTACCCAAACTGACTGGACTCTACCCACACACTGACTGGACTCTACCCACACACTGGCTGGACTCTACACACACTGACTGGACACTACCCACACACTGACTACACTCTACCCACACTGACTAGACTCTACCACACTGACTAGACTCTACCCAAACTGACTGGACTCTACCCACACACTGACTGGACTCTATCCACACACTGACTGGACTCTACCCACACACTGACTAGACTCTACCCACACTGACTGGACTCTACCCACACACTGACTGGACTCTACCCACACTGACTGGACTCTACCCACACACTGACTAGACTCTACCCACACTGACTAGACTCTACCCAAACTGACTGGACTCTACCCACACACTGACTGGACTCTCCCCACACACTGACTAGACTCTACCCACACACTGACTGGACTCTACCCATACTGACTGGACTCTACCCACAGACTGACTAGACTCTACCCACACACTGACTGGACTCTACCCAAACACTGACTAGTCTCTACCCACACACTGACTGGACTCTACCCACACACTGACTGGACTCTACCCAAACACTGACTGGACTCTACCCACACACTGACTGGACTCTCCCCACACACTGACTAGACTCTACACACACTGACTAGACTCTACCGACACTGACTATACTCTACCCACACTGACTAGATTCTACCCAAACTGACTGGACTCTACCCACACACTGACTGGACTCTACCCACACACTGACTGGACTCTACCCACACACTGACTGGACTCTACCCACACACTGACTGGACTCTACCCACACTGACTAGACTCTACCGACACACTAACTGGACTCTACCCACACACTGACAGGACTCTACCCACACACTGACTAGACTCTACCCACACTGACTAGACTCTACCACACTGACTAGACTCTACCCAAACTGACTGGACTCTACCCACACACTGACTGGACTCTACCCACACACTGACTGGACTCTATCCACACACTGACTAGTCTCTACCCACACACTGACTGGACTCTACGCACACTGACTGGACTCTACCCAAACACTGACTGGACTCTACCCACACACTGACTGGACTCTCCCCACACACTGACTAGACTCTACAAACACTGACTAGACTCTACCACACTGACTAGACTCTACCAAAACTGACTGGACTCTACCCACACACTGACTGGACTCTACCCACACACTGACTAGACTCTACCCACACTGACTAGACTCTACCACACTGACTAGACTCTACCCAAACTGACTGGACTCTACCCACACACTGACTGGACTCTACCCACACACGGACTGGACTCTACCCACACACTGACTAGACTCTACCCACACACTGACTGGACTCTACCCATACTGACTGGACTCTACCCACAGACTGACTAGACTCTACCCACACACTGACTGGACTCTACCCAAACACTGACTAGTCTCTACCCACACACTGACTGGACTCTACCCACACACTGACTGGACTCTACCCAAACACTGACTGGACTCTACCCACACACTGACTGGACTCTCCCCACACACTGACTAGACTCTACAAACACTGACTAGACTCTACCGACACTGACTAGACTCTACCCACACTGACTAGACTCTACCACACTGACTAGACACTACAAACACTGACTACACTCTACCGACACTGACTATACTCTACCCACACTGACTAGATTCTACCCAAACTGACTGGACTCTACCCACACACTGACTGGACTCTACCCACACACTGACTGGACTCTACACACACTGACTGGACACTACCCACACACTGACTAGACTCTACCCACACTGACTAGACTCTACCACACTGACTAGACTCTACCCAAACTGACTGGACTCTACCCACACACTGACTGGACTCTATCCACACACTGACTGGACTCTACCCACACACTGACTAGACTCTACCCACACTGACTGGACTCTACCCACACACTGACTGGACTCTACCCACACTGACTGGACTCTACCCACACACTGACTAGACTCTACCCACACTGACTAGACTCTACCCAAACTGACTGGACTCTACCCACACACGGACTGGACTCTACCCACACACGGACTGGACTCTCCCCACACACTGACTAGACTCTACCCACACACTGACTGGACTCTACCCATACTGACTGGACTCTACCCACAGACTGACTAGACTCTACCCACACACTGACTGGACTCTACCCAAACACTGACTAGTCTCTACCCACACACTGACTGGACTCTACCCACACACTGACTGGACTCTACCCAAACACTGACTGGACTCTACCCACACACTGACTGGACTCTCCCCACACACTGACTAGACTCTACACACACTGACTAGACTCTATCGACACTGACTATACTCTACCCACACTGACTAGATTCTACCCAAACTGACTGGACTCTACCCACACACTGACTGGACTCTACCCACACACTGACTGGACTCTACCCACACACTGACTGGACTCTACCCACACACTGACTGGACTCTACCCACACTGACTAGACTCTACCGACACACTAACTGGACTCTACCCACACACTGACAGGACTCTACCCACACACTGACTAGACTCTACCCACACTGACTAGACTCTACCACACTGACTAGACTCTACCCAAACTGACTGGACTCTACCCACACACTGACTGGACTCTACCCACACACTGACTGGACTCTATCCACACACTGACTAGTCTCTACCCACACACTGACTGGACTCTACGCACACTGACTGGACTCTACCCAAACACTGACTGGACTCTACCCACACACTGACTGGACTCTCCCCACACACTGACTAGACTCTACAAACACTGACTAGACTCTACCACACTGACTAGACTCTACCAAAACTGACTGGACTCTACCCACACACTGACTGGACTCTACCCACACACTGACTAGACTCTACCCACACTGACTAGACTCTACCACACTGACTAGACTCTACCCAAACTGACTGGACTCTACCCACACACTGACTGGACTCTATCCACACACTGACTGGACTCTACCCACACACTGACTAGACTCTACCCACACTGACTGGACTCTACCCACACTGACTAGACTCTACCCACACACTAACTGGACTCTACCCACACACTGACTGGACTCTACCCACACTGACTGGACTCTACCCACACACTGACTAGACTCTACCCACACTGACTAGACTCTACCCACACTGACTAGATTCTACCCAAACTGACTGGACTCTACCCACACACTGACTGGACTCTACCCACACACTGACTGGACTCTACCCACACACTGACTGGACTCTACCCACACACTGACTGGACTCTACACACACTGACTAGACTCTACCCACACACTAACTGGACTCTACCCACACACTGACTGGACTCTACCCACACACTGACTGGACTCTACCCACACACTGACTAGACTCTAACCACACACTGACTGGACTCTACCCACACACTGACTGGACTCTCCCCAAACAGTGACTAGACTCTACACACACTGACCAGACTCTACCCACACTGACTATACTGTACCCACACTGACTAGATTCTACCCAAACTGACTGGACTCTACCCACACACTGACTGGACTCTACCCACACACTGACTAGACTCTACCCACACTGACTAGACTCTACCACACTGACTAGACTCTACCCAAACTGACTGGACTCTACCCACACACTGACTGGACTCTATCCACACACTGACTGGACTCTACCCACACACTGACTAGACTCTACCCACACTGACTGGACTCTACCCACAGACTGAATAGACTCTACCCACACACTGACTGGACTCTACCCACACTGACTGGACTCTACCCACGCACTGACTAGACTCTACCCACACTGACTAGACTCTACCACACTGACTAGACTCTACCCAAACTGACTGGACTCTACCCACACACTGACTGGACTCTATCCACACACTGACTGGACTCTATCCACACACTGACTGGACTCTACCCACACACTGACTGGACTCTACCCACAGACTGAATAGACTCTACCCACACACTGACTGGACTCTACCCACACTGACTGGACTCTACCCACACACTGACTAGACTCTACCCACACTGACTAGACTCTACCACACTGACTAGACTCTACCCAAACTGACTGGACTCAACCCACACACTGACTGGACTCTACCCACACACTGACTGGACTCTACCCACACACTGACTGGACTCTACCCACACACTGACTGGACTCTACACACACTGACTAGACTCTACCCACACACTAACTGGACTCTACCCACACACTGACTGGACTCTACCCACACACTGACTGGACTCTACCCACACACTGACTGGACTCTACCCACACACTGACTAGACTCTACCCACACACTGACTGGACTCTACCCACACACTGACTGGACTCTCCCCAAACAGTGACTAGACTCTACACACACTGACCAGACTCTACCCACACTGACTATACTGTACCCACAGTGACTAGATTCTACCCAAACTGACTGGACTCTACCCACACACTGACTGGACTCTACCCACACACTGACTAGACTCTACCCACACTGACTAGACTCTACCACACTGACTAGACTCTACCCAAACTGACTGGACTCTACCCACACACTGACTGGACTCTATCCACACACTGACTGGACTCTATCCACACACTGACTGGACTCTACCCACACACTGACTGGACTCTACCCACACACTGACTGGACTCTACCCACACACTGACTGGACTCTACCCACACTGACTGGACTCTACCCACACACTGACTAGACTCTACCCACACTGACTAGACTCTACCACACTGACTAGACTCTACCCAAACTGACTGGACTCTACCCACACACTGACTGGACTCTACCCACACACTGACTGGACTCTACCCACACACTGACTGGACTCTACCCACACACTGACTGGACTCTACACACACTGACTAGACTCTACCCACACACTAACTGGACTCTACCCACACACTGACTGGACTCTACCCACACACTGACTGGACTCTACCCACACACGGACTGGACTCTACCCACACACTGACTAGACTCTACCCACACACTGACTGGACTCTACCCATACTGACTGGACTCTACCCACAGACTGACTAGACTCTACCCACACACTGACTGGACTCTACCCAAACACTGACTAGTCTCTACCCACACACTGACTGGACTCTACTAACACACTGACTGGACTCTACCCAAACACTGACTGGACTCTACCCACACACTGACTGGACTCTCCCCACACACTGACTAGACTCTACAAACACGGACTAGACTCTACCGACACTGACTAGACTCTACCCACACTGACTAGACACTACAAACACTGACTACACTCTACCGACACTGACTATACTCTACCCACACTGACTAGATTCTACCCAAACTGACTGGACTCTACCCACACACTGACTGGACTCTACCCACACACTGGCTGGACTCTACACACACTGACTGGACACTACCCACACACTGACTACACTCTACCCACACTGACTAGACTCTACCACACTGACTAGACTCTACCCAAACTGACTGGACTCTACCCACACACGGACTGGACTCTACCCACACACGGACTGGACTCTCCCCACACACTGACTAGACTCTACCCACACACTGACTGGACTCTACCCATACTGACTGGACTCTACCCACAGACTGACTAGACTCTACCCACACACTGACTGGACTCTACCCAAACACTGACTAGTCTCTACCCACACACTGACTGGACTCTACCCACACACTGACTGGACTCTACCCAAACACTGACTGGACTCTACCCACACACTGACTGGACTCTCCCCACACACTGACTAGACTCTACACACACTGACTAGACTCTATCGACACTGATTATACTCTACCCACACTGACTAGATTCTACCCAAACTGACTGGACTCTACCCACACACTGACTGGACTCTACCCACACACTGACTGGACCCTACCCACACACTGACTGGACTCTACCCACACACTGACTGGACTCTACCCACACTGACTAGACTTTACCGACAAACTAACTGGACTCTACCCACACACTGACAGGACTCTACCCACACACTGACTAGACTCTACCCACACTGACTAGACTCTACCACACTGACTAGACTCTACCCAAACTGACTGGACTCTATCCACACATTGACTGGACTCTACCCACACACTGACTGGACTCTATCCACACACTGACTAGTCTCTACCCACACACTGACTGGACTCTACCCACACACTGACTGGACTCTACCCACACTGACTAGACTTTACCGACAAACTAACTGGACTCTACCCACACACTGACAGGACTCTACCCACACACTGACTAGACTCTACCCACACTGACTAGACTCTACCACACTGACTAGACTCTACCC
>NC_042969.1:41697259-41739712 GCF_901001165.1 Salmo trutta | reverse complement strand
GTGATAGAGGTAGAGGGCTAGAGGTAGAAGGGTGGAGGTAGATGGGTAGAAGTAGAGGGGTAGAGGTAGTGGTAGAGAGGTAGTGGTAGAAGTAGGTGTAGAGGGCTAGAGGTGTAGAGGTAGAGGGGTAGAGGGCTAGAGGTAGAGGGCTAGAGGTAGAGGGCTAGAGGTAGAGGGCTAGAGGGGTAGAGGTAGAGATAGGGGTAGAGGTAGTGGTAGTGGTAGAGGTAGTGCTAGAGGTAGAGGTAGAGGTAGAGGTGTAGTGGTAGAGAGATAGAGGTAGTTGTAGAGGTAGTGGTAGAGGTAGAGGTAGTGGTAGAGGAAGTTGTAAAGGTAGAGAGGTAGAGGTAGAGGTAGAGGTAGGGGTAGAGGTACTGGTAGTGGTAGAGAGGTAGTGGTAGAGAGGTAGAGGTAGTGGTAGAGGTAATGGTAGAGAGGTAGTGGTAGAGAGGTAGTGGTAGTGGTAGAGGTAGTGGTAGAGGTAGAGGTAGTGGTAGTGGTAGAGGGGTAGTGGTAGTGGTAGTGGTAGAGGGGAAGAAGTAGAGGGGTAGTGGTAGTGGTAGAGGTAGTGGTAGTGGTAGAGGTAGTGCTAGATGTAGAGGTAGAGGGGAAGTAGTAGAGAGGTATAGGTAGAGGTAGAGGTAGTGGTAGAGTTAGAGAGGTGGTGGTAGTGGTAGAGGTAGGGGTAGAGATAGTGGTAGAGGTAGTGGTAGAGGTAGTGGTGGAGAGGTAGTGGTGGAGAGGTAGAGGTAGAGAGGTAGAGGTAGGGGTAGTGGTAGAGGTAGTGGTAGTGGTAGAGGTAGTAGTTGAGAAGGAATTAGAGTTAGAGGTAGAGGGGTAGAGGTAGAGGTAGTGGTCGTGGTAGAGAGGCAGTGGTAGAGAAGGAAGTAGAGGTAGAGATAGTGGTAGAGGTAGAGGGGTAGTGGTAGTGGTATTGATAGGGGTAGAGGTAGTGGTAAAGGTAGAGGGGTAGAGGTAGTGGTAGAGAGGTAGAGGTAGTGATAGGGGTAGAGGGGTAGTGGTAAATGTAGAGAGGTAGAGGTAGAGGTAGTGGTAGAGGTAGGGGTAGAGGTAGAGGTAGAGGGGTAGAGGTAGTGGTAGAGGGGTAGAGGTAGTGGTAGAGGTAGAGGGGTAGAAGTAGAGGAAGTGGTAGAGGTAGAGGGGTAGAGGTATTGGTAGTGGTAGAGGTAGAGGTAGTGGTAGTGATAGAGGTAGAGGGCTAGAGGTAGAAGGGTAGAGGTAGAGGGGTAGAGGTAGTGGTAGAGAGTTAGAGGTAGTGGTAGAAGTAGAGGTAGAGGTAGAGGGCTAGAGGTGTAGAGGTAGAGGTGTAGAGGTAGAGGTGTAGAGGTAGAGGTAGAGGGGTAGAGGGCTAGAGGTAGAGGGCTAGAGGTAGAGGGCTAGAGGTAGAGATAGGGCTAGAGGTAGAGATAGGGGTAGAGGTAGAGGTAGTGCTAGAGGTAGAGGTAGAGGTAGAGGTGTAGTGGTAGAGAGATAGAGGTAGTTGTAGAGGTAGTGGTAGAGGTAGAGGTAGTGGTAGAGGAAGTTGTAGAGAGGTAGAGGTAGAGGTAGAGGTACTGGTAGTGGTAGAGGTAATGGTAGAGAGGTAGTGGTAGAGAGGTAGTGGTATTGGTAGAGGTAGTGGTAGAGGTATAGGTAGTGGTAGTGGTAGAGGGGTAGTGGTAGTGGTAGAGGGGAAGAAGTAGAGGGGTAGTGGTACTGGTAGAGGTAGTGGTAGTGGTAGAGGTAGTGCTAGATGTAGAGGTAGAGGTAGAGGGGTAGTGGTAGAGAGGTAGAGGTAGAGGTAGAGGTAGTGGTAGAGTTAGAGAGGTGGTGGTAGTGGTAGAGGTAGGGGTAGAGATAGTGGTAGAGGTAGTGGTAGAGGTAGTGGTGGAGAGGTAGTGGTGGAGAGGTAGAGAGGTAGAGGTAGGGGTAGTGGTAGAGGTAGTGGTAGAGGTAGTGGTAGTGGTAGAGGTATTTGTTGAGAAGGAAGTAGAGTTAGAGGTAGAGGTAGTGGTCGTGGTAGAGAGGTAGTGGTAGAGAAGGAAGTAGAGGTAGAGATAGAGGTAGAGGTAGAGGGGTAGTGGTAGTGGTAGTGATAGGGGTAGAGGTAGAGGTAGTGGTAAAGGTAGAGGGGTAGAGGTAGTGGTAGAGAGGTAGAGGTAGTGATAGGGGTAGAGGGGTAGTGGTAAATGTAGAGAGGTAGAGGTAGAGGTAGTGGTAGAGGTAGGGGTAGAGGTAGAGGTAGAGGGGTAGAGGTAGTGGTAGAGGGGTAGAGGTAGTGGTAGAGGTAGAGGTAGAGGTGTAGTGGTAGAGAGATAGAGGTAGTTGTAGAGGTAGAGGTAGTGGTAGAGGTAGAGGTAGTGGTATAGGAAGTTGTAAAGGTAGAGAGGTAGAGGTAGGGGTAGAGGTAGAGGTAGGGGTAGAGGTACTGGTAGTGGTAGAGGTAGAGAGGTAGTGGTAGAGAGGTAGAGGTAGAGGTAGTGGTAGTGGTAGAGAGGTAGTGGTAGTGGTAGTGCTAGAGGGGAAGAAGTAGAGGGGTAGTGGTAGTGGTAGAGGTAGTGGTAGTGGTAGAGCTAG
Organism: Salmo trutta; assembly: GCF_901001165.1. Lineage (NCBI taxonomy): Eukaryota > Metazoa > Chordata > Actinopteri > Salmoniformes > Salmonidae > Salmo > Salmo trutta. The sequence continues at coordinate 41,737,135 of NC_042969.1, read as the reverse complement.
TGCTAGATGTAGAGGTAGATTTAGAGGGGTAGTGGTAGAGAGGTAGAGGTAGAGGTAGTGGTAGAGTTAGAGAGGTGGTGGTAGTGGTAGAGGTAGGGGTAGAGGTAGAGGTAGTGGTAGAGGTAGGGGTAGAGGTAGAGGTAGAGGGGTAGAGGTAGTGGTAGAGGGGTAGAGGTAGTGGTAGAGGTAGAGGGGTAGAGGTATTGGTAGTGGTAGAGGTAGAGGTAGTGGTAGTGATAGAGTTAGAGGGCTAGAGGTAGAAGGGTAGAGGTAGAGGTGTAGAGGTAGAGGGGTAGAGGTAGTGGTAGAGAGGTAGAGGTAGTGGTAGAAGTAGAGGTAGAGGTAGAGGTAGTGGTAGAGAGGTAGTGGTAGAAGTAGGTGTAGAGGGCTAGAGGTGTAGAGGTAGAGGTGTAGAGGTAGAGGTAGAAGGGTAGAGGGCTAGATGTAGAGGGCTAGAGGTAGAGGGCTAGAGGGGTAGAGGTAGAGGAGTAGAGGTAGTGGTAGTGGTAGTGGTAGAGGTAGTGATAGGGGTAGAGGTAGTGGTAGAGGGGTAGTAGGTTAGAGGTAGTGGTACAGGGGTTGAGGTAAAGGTAGAGGGGTAGAGGTAAAGGTAGTGGTAGAGGTAGAGTTAGTGGTAGGGCTAGAGGTAGAGGTAGAGGGGTAGAGGTAGTGGTATAGAGGAAAAGGTAGGGGTAGTGCTAGTGGTAGGTGTAGAGGTGGTGGTAGAGGTAGGGGTAGAGGTAGAGGTAGAGGGGTAGAGGTAGTGGTAGAGGGGTAGACGTAGTGGTAGAGGTAGAGGGGTAGAAGTACAGGTAGTGGTAGAGGTAGAGGGGTAGAGGTAGTGGTAGTGGTAGAGGTAGAGGTAGTGGTAGTGATAGAGGTAGAGGGCTAGAGGTAGAAGGGTAGAGGTAGAGGGGTAGAGGTAGAGGGGTAGAGGTAGTGGTAGAGAGGTAGAGGTAGTGGTAGATGTAGAGGTAGAGGTAGAGGGGTAGAGGTCGTGGTAGAGAGGTAGTGGTAGAAGTAGGTGTAGAGGGCTAGAGGTGTAGAGGTAGAGGTGTAGAGGTAGAGGGGTAGAGGGCTAGAGGTAGAGGGGTAGAGGTAGAGGGCTAGAGGTAGAGGGCTAGAGGTAGAGTGCTAGAGGGGTAGAGGTAGAGGGGTAGTGGTAGTGGTAGAGGTAGTGATAGGGGTAGAGTTAGTGGTAGAGGGGTAGTAGGTTAGAGGTAGTGGTACAGGGGATGTGGTAGAGGTATAGAGGTAGAGGTAGTGATAGAGGTAGTGATAGAGGTAGAGGTCGTGGTAGAGGTAGAGGTAGTGGTAGAGGTCGAGGTGGTGGTAGTGATAGTGATAGAGGTAGAGGTAGAGATAGTGGTAGAGGTAGTGGTAGAGGTAGTGGTAGAGGTAGAGTTAGAGGTAGTGGTAGAGGTGTAGGTAGTGGTAGTGGTGTAGGTAGTGGTAGAGAGGCAGTGGTAGAGGTAGTGGTGTAGGTAGTGAGGTAGTGGTAGAGGTAGTGGTGTAGGTAGTGGTAGAGGTAGTGGTAGATGTAGTGGTAGAGGTAGTGGTAGAGGTAGTGGTGTAGGTAGTGGTAGAGGTAGAGGTAGTGGTAGAGGGGTAGAGCCAAAGGTAGTGGTAGAGGTAGTGGTAGAGGTTAAGTTAGAGGCAGAGGTAGTGGTTGTGGTGTAGGTAGTGGTAGAGATAGTGGTAGTGGTAGAGGTAGTGTTGTAGGCAGTGGTAGAGGTAGTGGTAGAGGTAGTGGTAGAGGGGTAGAGGTAGAGGTAGAGGTAGTGGGTTAGAGGTAGTTGTAGTTTTAGAGGTAGAGGTAGTGGTAGAGGTAGTGGTAGAGGTAGAGGTAGAGGTAGAAGTAGTGGTAGTGGTAGAGGTAGTGGTAGAGGTAGAGGTAGTGGTAGTGGTAGAGGTAGTGGTAGAGGTAGGGGTAGTGGTAGTGGTGGTGGTAGTGGTAGCGGTGGTGTGTGTATATATGTTTATATATTTGTGTGTACTTACATTTCAGTGGCTATGAATCCCTTCAGCTCTGAGAGGAACAAGAACAACATGAAGACACAGCAGATGATGGACGCTGTGGAGGAGAGGAGAGGAGAGGAGAGGAGAGGAGAGGAGAGGAGAGGAGAGGAGAGGAGAGGAGAGGAGAGGAGAGGAGAGGAGAGGAGAGGATTTACACAGATTTGTTAATTGAGAGGTACACACTGTTAAACCAAATCAATTATTTTGGGCTGGGAACCATATTTTCTACATTGTAGAATAATAGTGAAGACATCAAAACTATGAAATAACACACATGGAATCATGTAATAACCAAAACAAGTGTGGATTTTCTTCAAAGTAGCCACGCTTTACACACTCTTGGCATTCTCTCAACCAGCTTCATGAGGTAGTCACCTGGAATGCATTTCAATTAACAGGTGTGCATTGGTAAAAGTTCATTTGTTGCATTCCTTTCCTCCTAAATGCGTTTGAGCCAATCAGTTGTGTTGTGACAAGGTAGGGGTGTTATACAGAAGATAGTCCTATTTGGTAAAAGACCAAGTCCATATTATGGCAAGAACAGCTCAAATAAACAAAGAGAAATGACAGTTCATCATTACTTTAAGACATGAAGGTACGTCAATACGGAACATTTCAAGTTTCTTGAAGTGCAGCCGGAAAAACCATCAAGCGCTGTGATGAAACTGGCTCTCATGAGGACCGCCACAGGAAAGGAAGACCCAGAGTTACCTCTGCTGCAGAGGATAAGTTCATTAGAGTTAACAGCCTCAGAAATTGCAGCCCAAATAAATTCTTCAGAGTTCAAGTAACAGACATCTCAAATCAACTGTTCAGAGGAGACTGTGTGAATCAGGCCTTCATGGTCGAATTTCTGCAAAGAAACCACTACTAAAGGACACCAATAAGAAGAAGAGACTTGCATGGGCCAAGAAACATGAGCAGCAGACATTAGACTGGTGGAAATCTGTACTTTGGTCTGATGTGTCTAAATTTGATATTTTTGGTTCCAACCACCGTGTGTCTTTGTGAGACGCAGAGTAGGTGAACGGATGATCTCTGCATGTGTGGTTCCCACCTTGAAGCATGGAGGAGGAGGTATGATGGTGCTTTGCTGGGGACAAGGTCAGTGATTTATTTAGAATTCAAGGCACACTTAACCAGCATGGCTACCACAGCATTCTGCAGTGATACGCCATCCCATCTGGTTTTTGCTTCATGGGACTATCCTTTATTTTTCAACAAGACAATGACCCAACACACCTCCAGACTATTTGGCCAAGAAGGAGAGTGATGGAGCGCTGCATCAGATGACCTGGCCTCCACAGTCACTCGACCTCAACCCAATTGTGCAGCATGATGAGTGGGAGGCTAACAATGCAGCCAGACAGCTCTAGTAATGAATGAGGAAGTGGAGCTGTGTAGCATGATGAGTGGGAGGCTAACAATGCAGCCAGACAGCTCTAGTAATGAATGAGGAAGTGGAGCAGACTCTTTGCTCTTGGCGCTACAAAGTGGCTGTGCTGATAGGGTGACTTGATCCTCTCAATCACGTGAGACACATTTGACAGAGGTACCGAACTTAACAAAAATTCTACTATGAACAGGTTTTTTTTGTATTGAAAGGGTAGTGAAATGTCTGTATACAGTCGTGGCCAAAAGTTTTGAGAATGACACAAATATTATACTCTGTCATGCTGATTGAGTTCGAATAACAGACTGGAAGCTTCAAGAGGAGGGTGGTGCTTGGAATCATTGTTCTTCCTCTGTCAACCATGGTTACCTGCAAGGAAACACGTGCGATCATTATTGCTTTGCACAAAAATGTCTTCACAGGCAAGGATATTGCTGCCAGTAAGATTGCACCTAAATCAACCATTTATCAGATCCTCGAACTTCAAGGAGAGTGGTTCAATTGTTGTGAAGAAGGCTTCAGGGTGCCCAAGAAAGTCCAGCAAGCGCCAGGACCGTCTCCTAAAGTTGATTCAGCTGCGGGATCGGGGCACCACCAGTACAGAGCTTGCTCAGGAATGGCAGCAGGCAGGTGTGAGTGCATCTGCATGCACAGTGAGGCGTAGACTTTTGGAGGATGGCCTGGTGTCAAGAAGGGCAGCAAAGAAGCCACTTCTCTCCAGGAAAAACATCAATGACAGACTGATATTCTGCAAAAGGTAAAAGGATTGGACTGCTGAGGACTGCGGTAAAGTAATTTTCTCTGATGAATCCCCTTTCCGATTGTTTGGGGCATCCGGAAAAAAGCTTGTCCGGAGAAGACAAGGTGAGCGCTACCATCAGTCCTGTGTCATGCCAACAGTAAAGCATCCTGAACCATTCATGTGTGGGGTTGCTTCTCAGCCAAGGGAGTGGGCTCACTCACAATTTTGCCTAAGAACACAGCCATGAATAAAGAATGGTACCAACACATCCTCTGAGAGCAACTTCTCCCAACCATCCAGGAACAGGTTGGTTAACGAATTATGCCTTTTCCAGCATGATGGAGCACCTTGCCATAAGGCAAAAGTGATAACTAAGTGGCTCGGGGAACAAAACATCGATATTTTGGGTCCATGGCCAGGAAACTCCCCAGACCTTAATCCCATTGAGAACTTGTGGTCAGTCCTCAAGAGGTGGGTGGACAAACAAAACCCCACAAATTCTAACAAACTTCAAGCATTGATTATGTGTCACGCCCTGACCTGAGAGAGCCTTTTTATGTCTCTATTTAGGTTTGGTCAGGGTGTGATTTGGGTGGGCATTCTATGTCTGTATTTCTATGTTGGGGATTGCTTTGTTTCGGCCTGGTATGGCTCCAAATCAGGAACAGCTGTACATCGTTGTTGCTGATTGGGAGTCATACTTAGGCAGCATGTTTTTCCTTTGGGTTTTGTGGGTAGATATTTTCTGTTTAGTGTTTTGCACCTGACAGAACTGTTTGGCTGTCGGTTTCTTGTTTTTTGTGTTTAAAGTGTTCGATCTTTAATAAATTCATGATGAGCACTAACCACGCTGCGCCTTGGTCCACTCTCTCCAAAGACAGCCGTTACATTATGCAAGAATGATTATGCAAGAATGGCCCAGAAGTTAATTGACAGCATGCCAGGGCGGATTGCAGAGTTCTTGAAAAAGAAGGGTCAACACTGTAAATATTGACTCTTTGCATCAACTTCATGTAATTGTCAATAAAAGCCTTTGACACTTATGAAATGCTTGTAATTATACTTCAGTATTCCATAGTAACATCTGACAAAAATATCTAAAGACACTGAAGCAGTAAACTTTGTGGAAATTAATATTTGTGTCATTCTCAAAACTTTTGGCCACGACTGTACCCCTAGCCAGAGTGTAGTTATAATATGTACGCTGCAAATTGACAGCAGGAATCCCAAACAGATAAACTATTTGACAAAAACCGAATCATTTCAAACCTTGATTACATTTGAACATTATCGCATGTGCCCCTCTCTATTTATGAATGGAATATTTGGGAAAAGATTTCCTCAATTAAAATCACTGAGCTGATTACATGGTGATGTCTCAGTCTTTATGTCAAACAACTGAAAATATTTTTACTTTTTTTTTTATATTGTTTGTTTTTTGCTCAGAAAAATGGGGGGGGGGGCAAATAAAATGACCGGAGGGCCACCTATTGTAGAACCCTGGACTAGACCTCTGGTACTGAGATCTATATTTAAATGTAACAGCCTATTGCAGAACCCTGGACCAGACCTCTGGTACTGAGATCTGTATTTACATGTAACAGCCTATTGCAGAACCCTGGACCAGTCCTCTGGTACTGAGATCTATATTTACATGTAACAGCCTATGTTAAATACAGGAAGGATCTGAGCAGCATCCCAAATGCACCATGTTCCCTATAGAGTGCACTACTTTTGACCAGGGCCGATAAGTAGCACACTATGTAGGGAATAGGGTGCCATTTGGGGCTCAGCCCCAGTTGTCTGTAACAGCGGTCTATCCAGTTCTCTCGTTGCCATGGAGACCACGTGACCGCAGTCGGACAGTGAGTCATGGGGATCTCTCTCAGCAAGGTGAAGCTTGTTTATGCAGCGACCGTCTCCTAGGTACTCAGCGGGTCATGTGATCTTGTGGTTGAGCAGCATCATAGGACGAGCTGTCCTGTGGTGTTGATTCTAAAAGGTTTACATCAGGTAAATGTTTAACTAAGACAGACTATAGAATGGTGTCAGCCCCTCATTCAGGGTCATTATAGGACAGGACACGTAATCTTTCTCTACCTTACAAGACGTGTGTGTGTGTGTGTGAGAGTGTGTGTGTGTTTGTGTGTGAGCGTGTGAGAGTGTGTGTGTGTTTGTGTGTGAGCATGTGTGAGTGTGTGTGTGTTTGTGAGTGTGTTAGAGCGTGTGTGTGTGAGCGTGTGTGAGTGTGTGTGTAAGTGTGTGTGTGTGTGTGTGTGTGTGAGCGTGTGTGTGAGCGTGTGTGAGCGTGTGTGAGTGTGTGAGAGCGTGTGTGTGTGTGTGAGCGTGTGTGAGTGTGTGTGAGTGTGTGAGAGCGTGTGTGTGTGAGCGTGTGTGAGCGTGTGTGTGTGTGTGTGTGTGTGAGCGTGTGTGTGAGTGTGTGTGTGTGTGTGTGTGCTGGTCATTGGAAGGAGAGGGGTCATGTTATTGATGCCAGCTAGTGGAAGCTGATCCCAGTATTATCGTCAGAGCTGTGACAGTGTAACTATACGTCACCATGTTGACACAACTAGGTGTAACTTCTAAACTTCTGCTTCTAAACTAAATGTCATGTGAAATCTAGGCCCAAGTTCATTTATCTACACAAATACTGTAGGTCTGGTCACCTGGCTTATGGTGAGACAACTAAAAGCTCTTTTACACATAACAGAAGTTTTTAATTCTTTCAACTTGGCTGCACTAGGAATATCTATTGAGACATCTTTTGGCTCATAAGTATTAATATGTCATGTATTTGTGCTTGAAGTCGTTTATTGGCTAACTTTGGGACTGATGAAACTAACCTAACATGTTTATTTACATCAGTAAAAAACCCTGAAGGGGACTGAACCCACTGGCATCCGGGAACAGACAACACAAGACAAAGGGTTAAATAGGTGACCTTTAGAGGGGAGAGGTGGCTCTGTAAGGGGTTCACTGTGGTGAATACGTGTGAACTATGAGTCTACCTGTTCAGAAGAAAATAACTAACTGGACTCCTAGACAGCAGCAGAGACATTCCTTGTAGATATGAAAGGCGACTGTAAATACTATCAATACTATGCTATCAAGATGGTATCCTACCATACAATAAAAGGAATCTGTACCATATTTCTTTACACTAATTAAATACCTTTCAGTCTTCACAAGGGACTAGGGGTGCCCCTCTGAGTACATTCTGTAGGGGCTAGGGGGTCAGGGGTCAATATGGAGAGACTCACTCCGCCTCAATGACATCATAAACATGGGACCTGCTCCCAGTGATGTCCGAAGGCAATGTTAACGGGCACCCCAAGGGTTATAAACGGGTTTACATCCTCCCGTGATGTAATCAGAGATGGGGCCAATGATAAATCGATTCCGGTAATGATTAGTAAACTGTAACACAACAACCACATATCTGATCTCCTAGTAATCCCAGTGTTTTAATCACTGTCAGGCGCCTGACACAGTGACAGCCTGGTGACGAACAGGAAAACAACATGACAGAACAAAAGAAACAAAAAAGATTCCACCGGATACCAGAGGACTGACTGACAGTTATGTAACGCCTGAGGGCTGAGGAGGCGGGGCACAGGTAATCATTACCGTTCTCTTACACACGGTTAAGTTTCACCTGAGTCATGGCAGGTATCCACGGTACCCAGTGGCGTTATGCCCATATTGGTCGTGTTTACTTAATTTCTGATGATAAATTAATTACTGATCTTCCTTTTAAAAGACAACGTTTCATTATAATTATTTATAAAAAAAAGATTTGTCAGCAATATTTTTTTTTGGGGGGGGTAGGCAAAGAGTATACCCCCCACCGCCTGGAATATTTCGAATTTTTTTGTCACGAAATGCGCCGTGCTCGTAACCCTTATTTACCCTTATTTACCATTCGGATAGTGTCTTGAACGCACGAACAAAACGCCGCTGTTTGAACATAACTATGGATTATTTGGGACCAAACCAACATTTGTTACTGAAGTAGAAGTCCTGGGAGTGCATTCTGACGAAGAACACCAAAGGTAATCAAACTTTGGTGAAGGCGAAACTTGCTGGGTGCCGGGCTATCTACTTACAATATTGCAAAATGTGCTTTCACCAAAAAGCTATTTTAAAATCGGACATATCGAGTGCATAGAGGAGTACTGTATCTATAATTCTTAAAATAATTGTTATGCTTTTTGTGAACGTTTATCGTGAGTAATTTAGTAAATTGTTAGTAAATTCGCCGGAAGTTTGCGGGGGGTATGCTAGTTCTGAACATCACATGCTAATGTAAAAAGCTGGTTTTTGATATAAATATGAACTTGATTGAACAAAACATGCATGTATTGTATAACATAATGTCCTAGGGTTGTCATCTGATGAAGATCATTAAAGGTTAGTGCTGCATTTAGCTGTCTTCTGGGTTTTTGTGACATTATATGCTAGCTTGAAAAATGGGTGTCTGATTATTTCTGGCTGGGTACTCTGCTGACATAATCTAATGTTTTGCTTTCGTTGTAAAGCCTTTTTGAAATCGGACAGTGTGGTTAGATTAACGAGAGTCTTGTCTTTAAAATGCTGTAAAATAGTCATATGTTTGAGAAATTTAAGTAATAGCATTTCTAAGGTATTTGAATAACGCGCCACAGGATTCCACTGGCTGTTACGTAGGTGGGACGATTTGGTGTCACCTACCCTAGAGAGGTTTTAAGACTAGTGCTGTAGGTTGGTTATCTTTGAATGCAACAGGAAATCATTCTTAAAAAGGTATTACTTAATGTATTTCCTGTATATATTTATATATAAACTACCAGTCAAAAGTTTGGACACACATACTCAGGGTTTTTCTATATTTGTACTATTTTCTTCATTGTAGAATAATAATGAAGACATCAAAACTATGAAATAGCACATATGGAAACATGTAGTAAAAAAAAAAGTGTTAAACAAATCAAAATATGTTTTATATTTGAGATTCTTCAAAGTAGCCACCCTTTGCCTTGACAGCTTTGCACACTCTTGGCATTCTCTCAACCAGCTTCATGAGGTAGTCACCTAGATTGCATTTCAATTAACAGATGTGCCTTGGTAAAAGTGAATTTGTGGAATTTCTATCCTTCTTAATGCGTTTGAGCCAATCAGTTGTGTTTTGACAAGGCCGGGGGGTATACAGAAGATAGCTCCAAACCAAAGGACAAATTTCCACCGGTCTAATGTCCATTGCTCGTGTTTCTTGGTCAAAGCAAGTCTCTTATTCTTATTGTTGCCCTTTTAGTAGTGTTTTCTTGGCAGCAATTTCACTATGAAAGCCTGATTTCACAGTCTCCTCTGAACATTTGATGTTTATGTGCCTGTTACTTGAACTGCGAAGTATTTATTTGGACTGCAATTTCTGAGGCTGGTAACTCTAATGAACTTATCCACTGCAGCAGAGGTACCTCTGGGTCTTCAATTCCTGTGGTGGTCCTCATGAGAGCCAGTTTCATCACAGCGCTTGATGGTTTTTGCGGCTGCACTTGAAGAAACTTGACATTTTCCGTATTGCCTGACTTCAGTGTGTTAAAGTAATGATGAACTGTTGTTTCTCTTTGTTTATTTGAGCTGTTCTTGCCATAATATGGACTTGGTCTTTTACCAATTAGGGTCCAAATTGGAGATTTTTCCTTCTAACTGCTTTGTCTTTGTGAGACGTGGTGTGGGTGAACAGATCCTATCTGTATGTATGGTTCCCACCGTGAAGCATGGAGGAGGTGGTGTTATGGTGTGTGGGTGCTTTGCTGGTGACACTGTCTGTGATTTATTTAGAATTCAAGGCACACTTAACCAGCATGGCTACCACAGCATTCTGCAGCGATATGCCTTCCCATCTTTTTTGGGCTTAGTGGGACTATCATTTGTTTTTCAACAGGACTATGACCCAACACACCTCCAGGCTGTGTAAGGGATATTTGACCAAGAAGGAGAGTGATGGAGTGCTGCATCAGATGACCTGGCCTCCACAATCACCCAACTTCAACCCAGTTAAGATGGTTTGGGATGAGTCAGACAGCAGAGTGAAAGAAAAGGAGCCAACAAGTGCTCAACACATGTAGGAACTCCTTCAAGACTGTTAAAAAATCATTCCTCATGAAGCTGGTTGAGAGAATGCCCAGAGTGTGCAAAGCTGTCAAAGTCAAAGGCTGGCTACTTTGAAGAATTTTAAATATATTTTGATTTGTTTAACACTTTTTTGGTTACTACATGATTCCATGTGTGTTATTTCATACTGTTGATATGTATCAGTCGTGGTTGTTTAAGACTTTTTTTTTCAAGGCCTTATTTCTATTACAGCATATTGGATAACTGTCATTCATATTCCATTCACCCAGTTCAACGTAACAGTGATAGGTTTAGCCTACTACATGACAATCAAATTTTCCCTCTACCCATCATGAGGTTGCTAGAACCTAGCCTATGAAGGAAAGTTTACAACATACAGATGAAGTCAGAAGTTTACATACATTTAAGTTGGAGTCATGAAAACAGTTTTTTCAGCGATAGAACTAACGCGTTAGTAAACCTGCTACAATCATGCAGTAACGTTAATATAGTATACAGTCAGTAAGCAATTACACCGGCGGGCCTGGGTGGCAATACATTTGGTATTACTAAAGCTTACCTTTACTTGGAAAAGTTCCAGTGTTGTGTTGAAGCACAGTTATTAGGTTACGTCATGTCTTTAAAATACGTTGCTGCTAACTTAGTGGTATTGCTGTAAGAGGTGATTTATAAAAATGTTTATACTTTCTTTTTAAAACAGTTTTGGGTTGTAAATAAGTATCTTATTTATTTATTATGCACAACTTGTTTTAAATCCTTCACTATTTCAGCAGGGCTCTCTACTCCAGAGGTGTACTGTTCCTCGCTACTGTCACGGTTGTTTGAATGATCGGACCAAAATGCAGTGTCTGTTTCGTTCCACATATTTATTAAACTGTGAAACTTAATGCAATACTAATTTTTTTACTGAAGGACAAAAACAACAAACCGTGGCGCAGGAGGAGAAACAAACACTACTCACAAAATATAATCACCACAGAAAACAAGTGGGACAGACATTAACTTAAATATGACCTCCAATTAGAGACAACGACAACCGGCTGCCTCTAATTGGAGATCATACCAAACAAAACCAACATAGAAATACAAAGCTAGAAACTGAACATAGAAATACAAAACATAGACAAACACCCCCTGTCACGCCCTGACCTACTCTACCATAGAAAATAACAACTTACTATGGTCAGGACGTGACAAAGGTGCGGACTCCAACCGCACCTACAAAAACAACAACAAAACCCCCCCAAGCAACAACCCCCCCCAAATAAAAACACAAAGGGAGGCTAGGGTGGGTGACTAATGTCTATGGCGGCGGCTCTGGTTCCAGGCGTAGTACCCCCACCGCCCGCTGATCACCCCGCTTCTGTATGTCCGGAGGAACCAGACCATGGATCATTGCCGGAGGCTTCGGACCGCCAACCGCCGCTGAAGACTCTGGGCTGCGGACCACCCTTGGAGGCTCCGGACTGGGGAGCTCCGCTGGAGACCCCAGACTGGGGAGCGTCGCTGGAGGCCCCTGGCTGGGGAGCGTCGCTGGAGGCCCCGGGCTGGGGAGCGTCGCTGGAGGCCCCGGGCTGAGGAGCGTCGCTGGAGGCCCCGGGCTGAGGAGCGTCGCTGGAGGCTCCGGGCTGAGGAGCGTCGCTGGAGGCCCCGGGCTGAGGAGCATCGCTGGAGGCTCCCCAGCAAGATGTGACAGCTACAAGCACTTCATATGTGGATATCTTTGGGATACAAGCTGTTACCTTCTTCTATTAGTTGATCAAGGTGGGTTCACTTTTCCAGACTTCAGGAGTTGGTTATCTTGTTCTATTAGTTGATCAAGGTTATGTTTTTTATTCTTCAACTTTTATTTTTTTTTGCAAATTTTTGCTTTACATGGCTAGGCTTAATATAATGAGGGGCAGCTGGTTGCTTTACATAGCTAGGCTTAATATAATGAGGGGCAGCTGGTTGCTTTACATAGCTAGGCTTAATATAATGAGGGACAGCTGGTTGCTCAGTCACTTTTGCTAGCTGGAATGTTAAATCATTATTTTTTTATCACCCAGTGAAACGTAAAAGTGTTATTTCTAATTTAAATCACCTTAAAGTAGATAGTCTTTCTTCAAGAGACAGGTCATAAGACCTTCTCACGTATAGACTACTTTTTCCTAGACAATAGATTGTCACTTACAGCGGTGTGATTACCAAGCTATAGTCGTTGTAAGTCGCTCTGGATAAGAGCGTCTGCTAAATGACGTAAATGTAAATGAATCATTCTCCTCTTACTATGAAACTACTTAAACCAAATACACAGCCTAATTAATCGCCCTTGGTGTATTAACTCTACTGCTTTCAGAAGAAACCCTTGGTGTGTCACGGCTGTCGAAAGGATCGGACCAAAGTGCAGCGTGTGTTTCGTTCCACATATTTATTTAATCTGTCACGTCCTGACCAGTAAAGGGGTCTATTTGTTATTGTAGTTTGGTCAGGACGTGGCAGAGGGTATTTGTTTTCATGGTTTTGGTTATGTGTTTAGATAGAGGGATATTTTGTGTAGAGTGTTTCTGGGGTTTATTGGTGTAAGTGTCGATGTAGAGGGGGTAGTTGATTTAGGTGGTTTGGGGTGTGTGTGTATTGTAGAGGGGAATTTGATTTATGTGTTCCGGGGTGTTGGGTATGTTCTTGTGTTTGCATTTCTAAGGGGCTTTTCTAGTTTTGTATTTCTGTGTTGGCCTGGTATGACTCTCAATCAGGAACAGCTGGTCATCGTTGTTGCTGATTGAGAGTCATACTTAGGTAGCCTGTTTTCACCTGTCACTTTGTGGGAGGTTATTTCCATGTTTAGCGTTATGCCTTACAGGACTGTCTATCGTCGTTGTGTTTTTGTATACGTGTTTTGTTTTGGTTTCCCTTCTTAGTCCAAATAAAAGAAGATGAGTGTACATATACCCGCTGCGTTTTGGTCTCAATCTTACGAATACCGTGACATAATCCATGAAAACTATGCAATACATCAAATAACTGAAATCTACAAAACAACAAACCGTGACGCAGAGGAGAAACAAACACTACTCACAAATAATCACCCACAAAAACAGGTGGGACAAACATCAACTTAAATATGACCTCCAATTAGAGACAACGACAACCAGCTGCCTCTAATTGGAGGTCATGCCAAACAAAACCAACATAGAAATACAAAACTAGAAACTAAACATAGAAATACAAAACATAGACAAACACCCCCTGTCACGCCCTGACCTACTCTACCATAGAAAATAACCACTTACTATGGTCAAGACGTGACATGGTGTCTTAACTCATTACTGCAATCAGAATAAACCCTTGGTGTGTTAACTCTACTGCTATCAGAAGAAACCCTTGGTTTCTTAACTCACTACTGCTATCAGAAGAAACCCTTGGTGTTTTAACTCACTACTGCTATCAGAAGAAACCCTTGGTGTATTAGGTCACTAGAAGAAACCCTTGGTGTCTTAACTCACTACTGCTATCAGAAGAAACCCTTGGTGTCTTAACTCACTACTGCTATCAGAAGAAACCCTTGGTGTCTTAACTCACTACTGCTATCAGAAGAAACCCTTGGTGTACGAACTCACTACTGCTATCAGAAGAAACCCTTGGTGTCTTAACTCACTACTGCTATCAGAAGAAACCCTTGGTGTTTTAACTCACTACTGCTATCAGAAGAAACCCTTGGTGTATTAAGTCACTAGAAGAAACCCTTGGTGTCTCAACTCACTACTGCTATCAGAAGAAACCCTTGGTGGTTTAACTCACTACTGCTATCAGAAGAAACCCTTGGTGTCTTAACTCACTACTGCTTTCAGAAGAAACCCTTGGTGGTTTAACTCACTACTGCTATCAGAAGAAACCCTTGGTGGTTTAACTCACTACTGCTATCAGAAGAAACCCTTGGTGTCTTAACTCACTACTGCAATCAGAAGAAACCCTTGGTGTCTTAACTCACTACTGCTATCAGAAGAAACCCTTGGTGTCTTAACTCACTACTGCTATCAGAAGAAACCCTTGGTGTCTTAACTCACTACTGCTATCAGAAGAAACCCTTGGTGTCTATCAGAAGAAACACTTGGTGTCTATCAGAGGAAACGCTTGGTGTCCTAACTCACTACTGCTATCAGAATAAACCCTTGGTGTCTGTCAGAGAAACCCTTGGTGTCCTAACTCACTACTGCTATCAGAAGAAACCCTTGGTGTCTTAACTCACTACTGCTATTAGAAGAAACTCTGAGTATCTTAACTCACTACTGCTATCAGAAGAAACCCTTGGTGTCTATCAGAGGAAACCCTTGGTGTCCTAACTCACTACTGCAATCAGAAGAAACCCTTGGTGTCTTAACTCACTACTGCTATCAGAAGAAACCCTTGGTGTCTTAACTCACTACTGCGATCAGAAGAAACCCTTGGTGTCTTAACTCACTACTGCTATCAGAAGAAACCCTTGGTGTACTTACTCAGTACTGCTATCAGAAGAAACCCTTGGTGGTTTAACTCACTACTGCTATCAGAAGAAACCCTTGGTGTATTAACTCACTACTGCTATCAGAAGAAACACTTGGTGTTTTAACTCACTACTGCTATCAGAAGAAACCCTTGGTGTATTAAGTCACTAGAAGAAACCCTTGGTGTCTCAACTCACTACTGCTATCAGAAGAAACCCTTGGTGGTTTAACTCACTACTGCTATCAGAAGAAACCCTTGGTGTCTTAACTCACTACTGCTTTCAGAAGAAACCCTTGGTGGTTTAACTCACTACTGCTATCAGAAGAAACCCTTGGTGGTTTAACTCACTACTGCTATCAGAAGAAACCCTTGGTGTATTAATTCACTACTGCTATCAGAAGAAACACTTGGTGTTTTAACTCACTACTGCTATCAGAAGAAACCCTTGGTGTCTTAACTCACTACTGCTTTCAGAAGAAACCCTTGGTGGTTTAACTCACTACTGCTATCAGAAGAAACCCTTGGTGGTTTAACTCACTACTGCTATCAGAAGAAACCCTTGGTGGCTTAACCTGTTGGGGCTAGGGGGCAGTATTTTCACGGCCGGATAAAAACGTACCCGATTTAAACTGGTTACTACTATTGCCCAGAAATGAGAATATGCATATAATTAGTAGATTTGGATAGAAAACACTCTAAAGTTTCTACTGCAATCAGAAGAAGAAACCCTTGGTGGTTTAACTCACTTCTGCTATCAGAAGAAACCCTTGGTGTCTTAACTCACTACTGCTATTAGAAGAAACTCTTGGTATCTTAACTCACTACTGCTATCAGAAGAAACCCTTGGTGTCTATCAGAGGAAACCCTTGGTGTCCCAACTCACTACTGCAATCAGAAAAAAAACCTTGGTGTCTTAACTCACTACTGCTATCAGAAGAAACCCTTGGTGTCTTAACTCACTACTGCTATCAGAAGAAACCCTTGGTGTCTTAACTCACTACTGCTATCAGAAGAATCCCTTGGTGTACGAACTCACTACTGCTATCGGAAGAAACCCTTGGTGTAATAACTCTACTGCTATCAGAAGAAACCCTTGGTGGTTTATCTCACTACTGCTATCAGAAGAAACCCTTGGTGTCTTAACTCACTACTGCTATCAGAAGAAACCCTTGGTGTCTTAACTCACTACTGCAATCAGAAGAAACCCTTGGTGTACGAACTCACTACTGCTATCAGAAGAAACCCTTGGTGTCTTTACTCACTACTGCTATCAGAAGAAACCCTTGGTGTTTTAACTCACTACTGCTATCAGAAGAAACCCTTAGTGTATTAAGTCACTAGAAGAAACCCTTGGTGTCTCAACTCACTACTGCTATCAGAAGAAACCCTTGGTGGTTTAACTCACTACTGCTATCAGAAGAAACCCTTGGTGTCTTAACTCACTACTGCTTTCAGAAGAAACCCTTGGTGGTTTAACTCACTACTGCTATCAGAAGAAACCCTTGGTGGTTTAACTCACTACTGCTATCAGAAGAAACCCTTGGTGTCTTAACTCACTACTGCTTTCAGAAGAAACCCTTGGTGGTTTAACTCACTACTGCTATCGGAAGAAACCCTTGGTGTATTAACTCTACTGCTATCAGAAGAAACCCTTGGTGTCTTAACTCACTACTGCTATCAGAAGAAACCCTTGGTGTCTTAACTCACTACTGCTATCAGAAGAAACCCTTGGTGTACGAACTCACTACTGCTATCAGAAGAAACCCTTGGTGTCTTAACTCACTACTGCTATCAGAAGAAACCCTTGGTGTTTTAACTCACTACTGCTATAAGAAGAAACCCTTGGTGTATTAAGTCACTAGAAGAAACCCTTGGTGTCTCAACTCACTACTGCTATCAGAAGAAACCCTTGGTGGTTTAACTCACTACTGCTATCAGAAGAAACCCTTGGTGTCTTAACTCACTACTGCTTTCAGAAGAAACCCTTGGTGGTTTAACTCACTACTGCTATCAGAAGAAACCCTTCGTGGTTTAACTCACTACTGCTATCAGAAGAAACCCTTGGTGGCTTAACCTGTTGGGGCTAGGGGGCAGTATTTTCACGGCCGGATAAAAACGTACCCGATTTAAACTGGTTACTACTCTTGCCCAGAAATGAGAATATGCATATAATTAGTAGATTTGGATAGAAAACACTCTAAAGTTTCTACTGCAATCAGAAGAAGAAACCCTTGGTGGTTTAAGTCACTACTGCTATCAGAAGAAACCCTTGGTGGTTTAACTCACTACTGCTATCAGAAGAAACCCTTGGTGTCTTAACTCACTACTGCTTTCAGAAGAAACCCTTGGTGGTTTAACTCACTACTGCTATCGGAAGAAACCCTTGGTGTATTAATTCTACTGCTATCAGAAGAAACCCTTGGTGTCTTAACTCACTACTGCTATCAGAAGAAACCCTTGGTGTCTTAACTCACTACTGCTATCAGAAGAAAACCTTGGTGTACGAACTCACTACTGCTATCAGAAGAAACCCTTGGTGTCTTAACTCACTACTGCTATCAGAAGAAACCCTTGGTGTTTTAACTCACTACTGCTATCAGAAGAAACCCTTGGTGTATTAAGTCACTAGAAGAAACCCTTGGTGTCTCAACTCACTACTGCTATCAGAAGAAACCCTTGGTGGTTTAACTCACTACTGCTATCAGAAGAAACCCTTGGTGTCTTAACTCACTACTGCTTTCAGAAGAAACCCTTGGTGGTTTAACTCACTACTGCTATCAGAAGAAACCCTTGGTGGTTTAACTCACTACTGCTATCAGAAGAAACCCTTGGTGGCTTAACCTGTTGGGGCTAGGGGGCAGTATTTTCACGGCCGGATAAAAACGTACCCGATTTAAACTGGTTACTACTCTTGCCCAGAAATGAGAATATGCATATAATTAGTAGATTTGGATAGAAAACACTCTAAAGTTTCTACTGCAATCAGAAGAAGAAACCCTTGGTGGTTTAACTCACTACTGCTATCAGAAGAAACCCTTGGTGTCTCAACTCACTACTGCTATCAGAAGAAACCCTTGGTGTCTTAACTCACTACTGCTATCAGAAGAAACCCTTGGTGTTTTAACTCACTACTACTATCAGAAGAAACCCTTAGTGTATTAAGTCACTAGAAGAAACCCTTGGTGTCTCAACTCACTACTGCTATCAGAAGAAACCCTTGGTGGTTTAACTCACTACTGCTATCAGAAGAAACCCTTGGTGTCTTAACTCACTACTGCTTTCAGAAGAAACCCTTGGTGGTTTAACTCACTACTGCTATCAGAAGAAACCCTTGGTGGTTTAACTCACTACTGCTATCAGAAGAAACCCTTGGTGTCTTAACTCACTACTGCTTTCAGAAGAAACCCTTGGTGGTTTAACTCACTACTGCTATCGGAAGAAACCCTTGGTGTATTAACTCTACTGCTATCAGAAGAAACCCTTGGTGTCTTAACTCACTACTGCTATCAGAAGAAACCCTTGGTGTCTTAACTCACTACTGCTATCAGAAGAAACCCTTGGTGTACGAACTCACTACTGCTATCAGAAGAAACCCTTGGTGTCTTAACTCACTACTGCTATCAGAAGAAACCCTTGGTGTTTTAACTCACTGCTGCTATCAGAAGAAACCCTTGGTGTATTAAGTCACTAGAAGAAACCCTTGATGTCTCAACTCACTACTGCTATCAGAAGAAACCCTTGGTGGTTTAACTCACTACTGCTATCAGAAGAAACCCTTGGTGTCTTAACTCACTACTGCTTTCAGAAGAAACCCTTGGTGGTTTAACTCACTACTGCTATCAGAAGAAACCCTTGGTGGTTTAACTCACTACTGCTATCAGAAGAAACCCTTGGTGGCTTAACCTGTTGGGGCTAGGGGGCAGTATTTTCACGGCCGGATAAAAACGTACCCGATTTAAACTGGTTACTACTCTTGCCCAGAAATGAGAATATGCATATAATTAGTAGATTTGGATAGAAAACGCTCTAAAGTTTCTACTGCAATCAGAAGAAGAAACCCTTGGTGGTTTAACTCACTACTGCTATCAGAAGAAACCCTTGGTGTCTCAACTCACTACTGCTATCAGAAGAAACCCTTGGTGTCTTAACTCACTACTGCTATCAGAAGAAACCTTTGTTGCTTTTATATCATCTCAGATTGATCTGTTTCTCCAGTTTAATCAAACCCCTGGAATGTCTCAGTATGGGAATCAATGAAGGCTTAGTTAAGGGGCCAAATGACTTCATACTGCGCAAAATTAAGGAAGTGCAATATTCAACACCCAGGGGAACTTACAAATAAATTATTGGATTTGAATATGGCATATTCACACTCTTCATCACACAGTTTGATCTTCTTTCAACTCGACAGGTCTGAAAATCGAAATAGTAAATCTTGATACAAAAATGATGAACATGGAGAGAAATCAGGGAAAATGCTAGCACATCAGCTACGTCAGAGAACTCCAAATCTAACCATACATGAGATAACTGACGAGCTGCGTAACACAGGTATTGATGATTTAGAGGTCAGTTCATGCTTTCATAACTTTTACTCACAATTATACACTTCAAAATCACCTGATAATGCTACCTTACTCCACACCTTCTTTGAGAAGTTAGATATTCCTACAGTTGAACCTGAGATACCTGCTGAATTAGAAGAACAGTTCTCTGTACAAGAGATTGTGTTGGCAATTAAATCTATGCAGTGTGGTAAATCCCCTGGACCCGACGGATTTCTGAGCGAAAAATCTCAGATCAACTCTTGCTTTCCGTATTCGAGGAATCATTCTCCTCAAAACTCTTTACCCTCAACAATGAGACAAACATGTACTTCACTTATTCTGAACAAGGAAAAAAATGTAAGAGTAAATTTAAAACTGTTGAGTGTGGTTCATAAAGGTACATTTCTTGACTGAATTCTAAGATGATTGCCTGCCGTTTTGAGTCAGTCCTTCCCTCCATTATCTCTAAAGATCAAACTGGTTTTGAGTCAGTCCTTCCCTCCATTATCTCTAACAGATCAAACTGGTTTTGAGTCAGTCCTTCCCTCCATTTTCTCTACAGATCAAACTGGATTCATCAAAAATCTATTTTTTCAACATCAGACGTCTTTATAATATACTTTAACCCCTCTTCATCTGACAGTCCAGAGATAATGTTATCACTTGATGCTGAGAAGGCGTTTGATCAGGTGGAGTGGGAGTATCTGTTTTATACTCTCAAACTATTTAGATTTGGTCAAAATGTTATTTCCTGGATCTAAGTCCTTTACTCCTCCCCTATCGCTGCAGTGTGCACAAATAACAACATTTCTGTCATAATCCGTGTATGTAGGTGGCAGGGAAGTCAGGTGCAGGAGAAACCAGAGTGGTTTAAAAAATTGAGTATTTATTAACAAAAAATGAACTCCAAAACCAACGTAGAAAAATAATCTGGGTAAACAAATAACCCGTCGCACATGATACATAAACAACACGTACATAACATAACAAACAATCACCGACAAGGATATGAGGGGAAACAGAGGGTTAAATACACAACATGTAATTACTGGGATAAGAAACAGGTGTGTAAGGAAACCAGACAAAACCAATGGAAAATGAAAAACAGATCAATGGTGGCAAGAAGACCGGTGACGTCGACCGCCGAGCACCACTCGAACAAGGAGGGGCATCAACTTCGGTAGAAGTCGTGACAATTTCATCCTATTTCCAACTTCAACTTGTGTAACGAGTGCACTGAGATTCGGGAAGCATGTTCAGGGAGTGTGTGTTTTAATAAATAAAACAAACAATGAACACGAGACACAAACAACGCACTGACATGAAAACAGAGTCAGAAACAGAGTCAATAACACCTGAGGAAAGATCCAAGGGGAGTGACAGATATAGGGAAGATAATCAAGGAGGTTATGGAGTCCAGGTGAGTGTCATGAGACGATGGTGACAGGTGTGCAGGATAATCAGCAGCCTGATGACCTAGAGGCCGGAGAGGGAGTATATGTGATAACGTGGGATAAGGCTTGTCCTCTATCCCGTCAGCTGTTTGCCATCACAATTGAGCATTTAACCATAGCAATACATGATAACACCACTACCAAAGGCATTATAAGAGGGGGCTTAGAGCATAAAGCTTCACTCTATGCGGATGACATTATATATATACTGCTCAAAAAAATAAAGGGAACACTTAAACAACACAATGTAACTCCAAGTCAATCACACTTTGTGAAATCAAACTGTCCACTTAGGAAGCAACACTGATTGACAATACATTTCACATGCTGTTGTGCAAATGGAATAGACAACAGGTGGAAATTATAGGCAATAAGCAAGACACCCCCAATAAAGGAGTGGTTCAGCAGGTGGTGACCACAGACCACTTCACAGTTCCTATGCTTCCTGGCTGATGTTTTGGTCACTTTTGAATGCTGGCGGTGCTTTCACTCTAGTGGTAGCATGAGACGGAGTCTACAACCCACACAAGTGGCTCAGGTAGTGCAGCTCATCCAGGATGGCACATCAATGCGAGCTGTGGCAAGAAGGTTTGCTGTGTCTGTCAGCGTAGTGTCCAGAGCATGGAGGCGCTACCAGGAGACAGGCCAGTACATCAGGAGACGTGAAGGAGGCTGTAGGAGGGCAACAACCCAGCAGCAGGACCGCTACCTCCGCCTTTGTGCAAGGAGGAGCAGGAGGAGCACTGCCAGAGCCCTGCAAAATGACCTCCAGCAGGCCACAAATGTGCATGTGTCTGCTCAAACAGTCAGAAACAGATTCCATGAGGGTGGTATGAGGGCCCGACGTCCACAGGTGGGGGTTGTGCTTACAGCCCAACACCGTGCAGGATGTTTGGCATTTGCCAGAGAACATCAAGATTGGCAAATTCGCCACTGGCGCCCTGTGCTCTTCACAGATGAAAGCAGGTTCACACTGAGCACATGACAGACGTGACAGACTCTGGAGATGCTGTGGAGAACGTTCTGATGCCTGCAACATCCTCCAGCATGACCGGTTTGGTGGTGGGTCAGTCATGGTGTGGGGTGGCATTTCTATGGGGGGGCCGCACAGCCCTCCATGTGCTCGCCAGAGGTAGCCTGACTGCCATTAGGTACCGAGATGAGATCCTCAGACCCCTTAAGAGACCATATGCTGGTGCGGTTGGGTTCCTCCTAATGCAAGACAATGCTAGACCTCATGTGGCTGGAGTGTGTCAGCAGTTCCTGCAAGAGGAAGGCATTGATGCTATGGACTGGCCCGCCCGTTCCCCAGACCTGAATCCAATTGAGCACATCTGGGACATCATGTCTCGCTCCATCCACCAATGCCACGTTGCACCACAGACTGTCCAGGAGTTGGCGGATGCTTTAGTCCAGGTCTGGGAGGAGATCCCTCAGGAGACCATCCGCCACCTCATCAGGAGCATGCCCAGGTGTTGTAGGGAGGTCATACAGGCACGTGGAGGCCACACACACTACTGAGCCTCATTTTGACTTGTTTTAAGGACATTACATCAAAGTTGGATCAGCCTGTAGTGTGGTTTTCCACTTTAATTTTGAGTGTGACTCCAAATCCAGATCTCCATGGGTTGATAAATTGGATTTCCATTGATTATTTTTGTGTGATTTTGTTGTCAGCACATTCAACTATGTAAAGAAAAAAGTATTTAATAAGATTATTTCTTTCATTCAGATCTAGGATGTGTTGTTTAAGTGTTCCCTTTATTTTTTTGAGCAGTGTATCTGTCTGACCCTTTAACTGGTCTTCCAGAGATCCAGGTTCTACTAAAGACAGATGGTAAATATCTGGGTAGAAGGTTAATCTATAAAAACATGAATTGATGCCTATTAATCCTTCTGAGATACAAACTTATTTTAGTCATGTACCCTTTAGAATCACTACACACAATCTCAAAGATCTCTATAAAGACGATGTCTCTCCATTGATCCTCCGCCTGAAACAGGATGTTGAACGCTGGGATTTACGCTCTCTTTATTTGGGCGGAAGAATTAACACAGTTAAAATGAATGTATTTTTATTTATTAGATTTTTACACCTTATTTCAATGTATTTCTATCTTTCTGACAAATTATTTTTTTAAATCTCCATAGCTACACTGACATCTGCTTTTATCTGGAACTAGAAAAATGTAAGAACTTAAGAACGTATTGCAGAGATCTTGTCCCCAGGGTGGTCTAGCACTTCCGAACGTTCCATATTATTACTGGGCAGCTAATATAAGAATCATTCTATATTGAATGACAGAAGTCCCTGATGTTACAGGCCCAAAATGGATGACGTTGGAGATCTCATCCTGTGGACCCACCTCCTTAGCAGCCTTACTCTGCTCTGAACTTGCATTAGCTGAGCCTGTTAAAAACCCTACTGTGAAACATTCTCCAAAATTCTGGAAACAGTTCAGGCAATCGTTTGGTCTCACTGATTTTTGAACTTCTGCCCCATTATTAAAGATTCATACATTCTCCCCATCATTATTAGACCGGGCGTTTCATATCTGGGCTGGAAAAGGGATCTCCTCACTGAACGACTTGTACATTGATATGAATTTAGCATCTTTTGAACAGTTCGTACAAAAAAGGTCAATATTCCTAGATCCCATTTATTTAGATACCTGCAATTGCTTAGTTTTGTATCTTCATACTCTAGTCACTTCCCATCACACCCACCTCCCTCCCTTCTAGATTCTATATTTATAGTGACCCTTTATATCAAAAGGGGGCATAAACTTGATCTATATTTTATTAAACTCGAACAATCTGGATTACCTGAACTCTCTAGAGAACCAATGGGAAGATGATTTAGGAGAAAAACTTTTTAGAAGAAACTTGGTATGCTTCAGAGAATACATTCTTCATCTATATATGTCTAAGACATGCTGTAAATCAATTTAAAGTAGTTCAATCGGCTGCATTGGTCAAAGGCAAAATGATCCAAGATTATACCAGACAGATTCCACTTGTGACCGATGTCAGCAGGCTCCTGCTAAGTTATTACACGTTTTGGATATGCACGAAATTTACAGATTTCTGAATATCAATTTGAGAGACGTTTTCTACGACACTGGAGGAAGAAGACAGTTCTAGAGGGGCCTCCTGTGGTGCCACTCTATAGAACTGTTTAGAGGGGCCTCCTGCGGTGCCACTCCTATAGAACTGTTTAGAGGGGCCTCCTGTGGTGCCACTCCATAGAACTGTTTAGAGGGGCCTCCTGTGGTGCCACTCCTATAGAACTGTTTAGAGGGGCCTCCTGTGGTGCCACTCCTATAGAACTGTTTAGAGGAGCCTCCTGTGGTGCCACTCCGAATACTGAAGAGACCTATAGAACCTTCTGCCTTTATTGTATCAGGAGGCTCCTCTAAACAGTTCTACGGAGTGGCACCACAGGAGGCCCCTCTAAACAGTTCTACGGACTGGCACCGCAGGAGGCTCCTCTAAACAGTTCTACGGAGTGGCACCGCAGGAGGCCCCTCTAAACAGTTCTATAGGAGTGGCACCACAGGAGGCTCCTCTAAACAGTTCTATGGAGCGGCAGGCTGGTATGTATTACTCTTCTAGCTAGACGCCTTCTACTAATTTAAGTGGAAGGATGGGTTTCCTCCTACTTTAACCATTCCTCCTACTTTAACCAAAGGAAGATATGCAACATCTCAAGCTAGAGAAAATACGCTGCTCCGTGACGGGATCTGCAATTACATTTTATAATATCTGGCAACCTTTCCTGTCCTTTGTAGAAGACATGGACCCAGCTAACTTCACAACTCCCATAAACCAACCCAAATTACAATTTATATCATTATTATTTACTCGTTTTAACTTTTTATTTAAATTCTTTACTATTTGATTATATTACTCATTGTATATCATGCCTGCTTTAAGTCTGGTTTTGGGGTGGGTTTGATTTGGTAGAACATGGAGGGGTTGTGGTGGGTTTGATTTGGTAGAGCATGGAGGGGGTTGGGGTGGGTTTGATTTGGTAGAGCATGGAGGGGGTTGGGGTGGGTTTGATTTGGTAGAGCATGAAGGGGGTTGGGGTGGGTTTGATTTGGTAGAGCATGGAGGGGGTTGGGGTGGGTTTGATTTGGTAGAGCATGGAGGGGGTTGGGGTGGGTTTGGTAGAACATGGAGTGGGTTTGATTTGGTAGAGCATGGAGGGGTTGGGGTGGGTTTGATTTGGTAGAACATGGAGGGGTTGTGGTGGGTTTGATTTGGTAGAGCATGGAGGGGGTTGGGGTGGGTTTGATTTGGTAGAGCATGGAGGGGGTTGGGGTGGGTTTGATTTGGTAGAGCATGGAGGGGGTTGGGGTGGGTTTGATTTGGTAGAGCATGGAGGGGGTTGGGGTGGGTTTGGTAGAACATGGAGTGGGTTTGATTTGGTAGAGCATGGAGGGGTTGGGGTGGGTTTGATTTGGTAGTGCATGGAGGGGGTTGGGGTGGGTTTGATTTGTTAGAGCATGGAGGGGGTTGGAGTGGGTTGGATTTGGTAGAGCATGGAGGGGTTGGGGTGGGTTTGGTAGAACATGGAGGGGGTTGGAGCGAGTAGTCGCACTTCGCTTCGCTCCGCAGGTAATATTACATTTCATTACATTTCAACGGTTTGATTTGTTTGATCTGAGCAATTTTTTTTAGCTAGCTACATAGCCGTCTTTGTATCAAAGATAATTGTGTAGTTTAGAGTAATTAGAGTAATTATCGAGGTTAGCTAGCCAGCTATTTTCGTCCTCCTAACGTAGTCAACACTGCTAGCTAGCCAACTAGCCAACTTCTACCGACTAGCAGCACTGTAGAAACTATTACATTACAACGGAACGACTTGATTAGTGTAGTGTTAGCTAGCTACATAGTTGTCTTTGCTGTCTATGTATCTAAGATAATTGTGTAGTTTAGAGTAATTATCGAGGTTAGCTAGCCAGCCGCGCCGCGACGCGACGCCGTTGTCCAGACTCCAGATTTAGTCAACACACCTAGTCATCATCAAACCCACTGCTAGCTAGCCAACCTTTACCGACTAGCAGCACTGTAGAAACTAATACATTACAACGGAACGATTTGACTAGTGCAGTGTTAGCTAGCTACATAGTTGTCTTTGTCATAGTTTGATAATTGTGTAGTTTAGAGTAATTATCGAGGTTAGCTAGCCAGCTATTTTCGTCCTCCGCGACGTCATTTCCAAACCTAGCCAACTATTACCGACGAGCACCATTGTAGAAACTAAATACATTACAAAGGAACGTGTTGATTAGTGCTATGTTAGCTAGCTATATAGTTGCTTTTGTATCATGATAAGGTGTAGTACTGAAACTATCGAGGTTACCTAGCCAGCTACACGTTCAAACAAAGTCAACAACGCAGCCACTGCTAGCTAGCCTACTTCACCAGCCAGCAGTACTGTGTCATTTTCGTCATTTTAGTCAATAAGATTTTTGCAACGTAAGCTTAACTTTCTGAACATTCGAGACGTGTAGTCCACTTGTCATTCCAATCTCCTTTGCATTAGCGTAGCCTCTTCTGTAGCCTGTCAGCTATGTGTCTGTCTATCCCTGTTCTCTCCCCTCTGCACAGGCCATACAAACGCTTCACACCGCGTGGCCGCTGCCACTCTAACCTGGTGGTCCCAGCGCGCACGACCCACGTGGAGTTCCAGGTCTCCGGCAGCCTCTGGAACTGCCGGTCTGCAGCCAACAAGGCAGAGTTCATCTCAGCCTATGCTACCCTCCAGTCCCTCGACTTCTTGGCGCTGACGGAAACATGGATTACCACAGATAACACTGCTACTCCTACTGCTCTCTCCTCGTCTGCCCACGTGTTCTCGCACACCCCGAGAGCTTCTGGTCAGCGGGGTGGTGGCACTGGAATCCTCATCTCTCCCAAGTGGACATTCTCTCTTTCTCCCCTGACCCATTTGTCTATCTCCTCATTTGAATTCCATGCTGTCACAGTTACCAGCCCTTTCAAGCTTAACATCCTTATCATTTATCGCCCTCCAGGTTCCCTTGGAGAGTTCATCAATGAGCTTGACGCCTTGATAAGTTCCTTTCCTGAGGATGGCTCACCTCTCACAGTTCTGGGTGACTTTAACCTCCCCACATCTACCTTTGACTCATTCCTCTCTGCCTCCTTCTTTCCACTCCTCTCCTCTTTTGACCTCACCCTCTCACCTTCCTCCCTACTCACAAGGCAGGCAATACGCTTGACCTCATCTTTACTAGATGCTGTTCTTCCACTAATCTCATTGCAATTCCCCTCCAAGTCGCCGACCACTACCTTGTATCCTTTTCCCTCTCGCTCACATCCAACACCTCTCACTCTGCCCCTACTCGGATGGTATTGCGCCGTCCCAACCTTCGCTCTCTCTCTCCCGCTACTCTCTCCTCTTCCATCCTATCATCTCTTCCCTCTGCTCAAACCTTCTCCAACCTATCTCCTGATTCTGCCTCCTCAACCATCCTCTCCTCCCTTTCTGCATCCTTTGATTCTCTATGTCCCCTAACCTTCAGGCCGGCTCGGTCCTCCCCTCCTGCTCCGTGGCTCGACGACTCATTGCGAGCTCACAGAACAGGGCTCCGGGCAGCCGAGCGGAAATGGAGGAAAACTCGCCTCCCTGCGGATCTGGCATCCTTTCACTCCCTCCTCTCTACATTTTCCTCTTCTGTCTCTGCTGCTAAAGCCACTTTCTACCACTCTAAATTCCAAGCATCTGCCTCTAACCCTAGGAAGCTCTTTGCCACCTTCTCCTCCCTCCTGAATCCTCCTCCCCCTCCCCCCCTCCTCCCTCTCTGCGGATGACTTCGTCAACCATTTTGAAAAGAAGGTCGACGACATCCGATCCTCGTTTATTTAGTCAAACGACACCGCTGGTCCTGTTCACACTGCCCTACCCTGTGCTTTGACCTCTTTCTCCCCTCTCTCTCCAGATGAAATCTCGCGTCTTGTGACGGCCGGCCGCCCAACAACCTGCCTGCTTGACCCTATCCCCTCCTCTCTTCTCCAGACCATTTCCGGAGACCTTCTCCCTTACCTCACCTCGCTCATCAACTCATCCTTGACCGCTGGCTACGTCCCTTCCGTCTTCAAGAGAGCGAGAGTTGCACCCCTTCTGAAAAAACCTACACTCGATCCCTCCGATGTCAACAACTACAGACCACTATACCTTCTTTCTTTTCTCTCCAAAATTCTTGAAGGTGCCGTCCTTGGCCAGCTCTCCTGCTATCTCTCTCAGAATGACCTTCTTGATCCAAATCAGTCAGGTTTCAAGACTGGTCATTTAACTGAGACTGCTCTTCTCTGTGTCACGGAGGCTCTCCGCACTGCTAAAGCTAACTCTCTCTCCTCTGCTCTCATCCTTCTAGACCTATCTGCTGCCTTTGATACTGTGAACCATCAGATCCTCCTCTCCACCCTCTCCGAGTTGGGCATCTCCGGCGCGGCCCACGCTTGGATTGCGTCCTACCTGACAGTTCGCTCCTACCAGGTGGAGTGGCGAGAATCTGTCTACGCACCACGTGCTCTCACCACTGGTGTCCCCCAGGTCTCTGTTCTAGGCCCTCTCCTATTCTCACTATACACCAAGGTACTTGGCTCTGTCATATCCTCACATGGTCTCTCCTATCATTGCTATGCAGACGACACGCAATTAATCTCCTCCTTTCCCCCTTCTGATAACCAGGTGGCGAATCGCATCTCTGCATGTCTGGCAGACATATCAGTGTGGATGACGGATCACCACCTCAAGCTGAACCTCGGCAAGATGGAGCTGCTCTTCCTCCCGGGGAAGGACTGCCCGTTCCATGATCTCGCCATCACGGTTGACAACTCCCTTGTGTCCTCCTCCCAGAGGGCTAAGAACCTTGGCGTGACCCTGGACAACACCCTGTCGTTCTCCACTAACATCAAGGCGGTGACCCGATCCTGTAGGTTCATGCTCTACAACATTCGCAGAGTACGACCCTGCTTCACACAGGAAGCGGCGCAGGTCCTAATCCAGGCACTTGTCATCTCCCGTCTGGATTACTGCAACTCGCTGTTGGCTGGGCTCCCTGACTGTGCCATTAAACCCCTACAACTCATCCAGAACGCCGCAGCCCGTCTGGTGTTCAACCTTCCCAAGTTCTCTCACGTCACCCTGCTCCTCCGCTCTCTCCACTGGCTTCCAGTTGAAGCTCGCATCCACTACAAGACCATGGTGCTTGCCTACGGAGCTGTGAAGGGAACAGCACCTCCGTACCTTCAGGCTCTGATCAGGCCCTACACCCAAACAAGGGCACTGCGTTCATCCACCTCTGGCCTGCTCGCCTCCCTACCTCTGAGGAAGCACAGTTCCCGCTCAGCCCAGTCAAAACTGTTCGCTGCTCTGGCACCCCAATGGTGGAACAAGCTCCCTCACGACGCCAGGACAGCGGAGTCAATCACCACCTTCCGGAGACACCTGAAACCCCACCTCTTTAAGGAATACCTAGGATAGGATAAAGTAATCCTTCTAACCCCCCCCCCCTTAAAAGATTTAGATGCACTATTGTAAAGTGGTTGTTCCACTGGATATCATAAGGTGAATGCACCAATTTGTAAGTCGCTCTGGATAAGAGCGTCTGCTAAATGACTTAAATGTAAATGTAAATGTTGGGGTGGGTTTGATAGAACATGGAGGGGGTTGGGGTGGGTTTGATTTGGTAGAACATGGAGGGGTTGGGGTGGGATTGATTTGGTAGAGCATGGAGGGGGTTGGGGTGGGTTGGATTTGGATTTGGTAGAGCATGGAGGGGTTGGGGTGGGTTTGGAAGAACACGGATGGGGTTGGGGTGGGGTTGATTTGGTAGAGCATGGAGGGGGTTGGGGTGGGGTTGATTTGGTAGAGTATGGAGGGGTCAGGGTGGTTTGATTTGTTAGAGCATGGAGGGGGTTGGGGTGGGTTGGATTTGGTAGAGCATGGAGGGGTTGGGGTGGGTTTGGTAGAGCATGGAGGGGGTTGGGGTGGGTTTGATTTGGTAGAGCATGGAGGGGGTTGGGGTGGGTTTGATTTGGTAGAGCATGGATGGGTTGGGCTGGGTTTGATTTGGTAGAGCATGGAGGGGGTTGGGGTGGGTTTGATTTGATTTGGTAGAGCATGGACGGGGTTGGGGTGGGTTTGATTTGGTAGAGCATGGAGGGGTTGGGGTGGGTTTGATTTGGTAGAGCATGGAGGGGTTGGGGTGGGTTTGATTTGGTAGAGCATGGAGGGGGGCAGTTCTGTTACCTGTATAATCATTAAAAATAAGCCAAATAAAAAACATACGTTTATTTGATTGAAGTGTATTTACAGTGGTTTAAATGGACACCTAAAATCAACATTTTGATTTGTCAATAACTCAGTCATGTTTTGACCAATCCCTTAGCTTTTCTCGCTTGAGTTATTATACCAAGTTATTTTACCAAGTTATTTGGTCAAATAGGGAGGTGAATAATTGGCCCAGCGTCGTCCGGGTTAGGGAAGGGTTTGCCCGGGGTAGGCCGTCATTGTAAAATAAGAATTTGTTCTTAACTGACTTGCCTAGTTAAATAAAAAAGTTAAATTAAATAAACAAATAGAAATTTGAAAAGAGAGAGACAGAGAAAAGGGAGAAAGAGGATGAGAGAGAGCGAAAGACGGGGGTGGAGATTCTGAGCACATTTTGTTCTCAGAATGCTTTGCAGCGTTACAGAGGAGCAGTGGAATGTTGGCTCTGGAACAGAGCCTTGACTAACAGGCTCAGACAGCAGCCTCACACATTCCTGAACTCTGACCCCGGCAATGACCTATTAACTTCCAACATACAAACACAGACACATAAAAGTACACAGACACACACCAAACTTCTGAACACACACACAGACCATCTCACACCATTCAGCATTGGGCTCATTGTACAGGAAGATCTGTTCAGTTGCTAATAAAACAAGTCACAACGACAAATCAGGACTGTGTGTGTGTGTGTGTGTGTGTGTGTGTGTGTGTGTGTGTGTGTGTGTGTGTGTGTGTGTGTGTGTGTGTGTGTGTGTGTGTGTGTGTGTGTGTGATACCTCTGTAATGTGTGTTTAGTGGACCATAACAGTTCTTCCAGTTGGATCACTATTCGGCAGTATGTATTTCATGTGTGTTTAGTGAACCGTAACAGTTCTTCCAGTTGGATCACTATTGGGCAGCACTCAGCGGTACAAGTACAAAACAATGAATCAGAAAGCTCAGTGGATCATATTTCAGTGGCCTGACCTGGGTCCATAGGGAATTTTACTGTTAGCACACACACACACACACACACACACACACACACACACACACACACACACACACACACACACACACACACACACACAGAGAGAGAGAGAGACAGAAAGCAGAGGAACAGAAAGCAGAGAAAGAAAGAGAGAGAGAGATAAAGCAGAGAAAGAAAGAGATAAAGCAGAGAAATAGAGACAGAAAGCAGAGAAAGAGAGACAGAAAGCAGAGAAAGAAAGACAGAAAGCAGAGAAAGAAAGAGAGAAAGCAGAGAAAGAGACAGAAAGCAGAGAAAGAAAGAGAGAAAGCAGAGAAAGAGACAGAAAGCAGAGAAAGAGAGAGAAAGCAGAGAAAGAAAGAAAGACAGAAAGCAGAGAAAGAGACAGAAAGCAAAGAAAGAGAGAAAGCAGCGAAAGAAACCAGAGAAAGAGAGAAAGCAGAGAATGAAAGAAAGCAGAGAAAGAGACAGAAAGCATAGAAAGAGACAGAAAGCAGAGAAAGAGACAGAAAGCAGAGAAAGAGACAGAAAGCAGAGAAAGAAAGCAGAGAAAGAAAGAGAGAAAGACAGAAAGCAGAGAAAGAAAGAGAGAAAGCAGGTGAAAGAAAGAGAGAAAGCAGAGAAAGAAACAGAAACCAGAGAAAGAGACAGAAAGCAGAGAAAGAAAGAGAAAGCAGAGAAAGAGACAGAAAGCAGAGAAAGATACAGAAAGCAGAGAAAGAGACAGAAAGTAGAGAAAGAAAGAGAAAGCAGAGAAAGACAGAAAGCAGAGAAAGAGACAGAAAGCAGAGAAAGAGACAGAAAGCAGAGAAAGAAAGAGAAAGCAGAGAAAGAAAGAGAAAGCAGAGAAAGAAAGAGAAAGCAGAGAAAGAGACAGAAAGCAGAGAAAGCAGGGAAAGAAAGAGAGAAAGCAGAGAAAGAGACAGAAAGCAGAGAAAGAGACACAGAAAGCAGAGAAAGAAAGCAGAGAAAGAAAGAGAGAAAGAGAGAAAGAAAGACAGAAAGCAGAGAAAGAAAGAGAAAGCAGAGAAAGAAAGCAGAGAAAGAGCCAGAAAGCAGAGAAAGAAAGCAGAGAAAGAGAGTGTCACGTCCTGACCAGTAAAGGGGTTATTTGTTATTGTAGTTTGGTCAGGACGTGGCAGGGGTGTTTGTGTTATGTGGTTCGGGGTTTGTTGATATATGTGTTTATGTAGAGGGGTGTTTGTTTAGAGTATTCCGGGGTTTTGGTTATGTTCTATGTTGTGTATTTCTATGCTCTATCTATGTTGTGTATTTCTTTGTGTTGGCCTGGTATGGCTCTCAATCAGGAACAGCTGTACATCGTTGTTGCTGATTGAGAGTCATACTTAGGTAGCCCTGTTTTCACATGTCCCTTGTGGGAAGTTGTTGTTGCACTGCTGTGTTAGCCTGCAATACGGTTCGTTCGTACGTTTTCTTGTTTTGTTAATTAAGTTTTCTAAATAAAATATAAAATGAGCACTCAACCCGCTGCGCCTTGGTCCAGTATATACAACGGTCGTTACAGAGAGACAGAAAGCAGAGAAAGAAAGACAGAAAGCAGAGAAAGATAGACAGAAAGCAGAAAGAGAGAGACAGAAAGCAGAGAAAGAAAGACAGAGAGCAGAGAAAGAGAGACAGAAAGCAGAGAAAGAGAGACAGAGAGCAGAGAAAGAAAGACAGAAAGCAGAGAAAAAGAGACAGAAAGCAGAGAAAGAGAGACAGAAAGCAGAGAAAGAGAGACAGAAAGCAGAGAAAGAGAGACAGAAAGCAGAGAGACAGAAAGCAGAGAGAGACAGAAATCAGAGACAGAAAGCAGAGAAAGAGAGAGAAAGCAGAGAGAGCGAAAGAGAGAAGGCAACAGGAGGAGGGGAAAACACTGTAGTTGTGTTCCTGCTACTCAACAGTTGAACTATTCATCCTGTCAGGCCTCCAGCACTCCACTCTACACCCCTTTATGGGCAGTGAGGCATTTAACACAAACCAACTCCAGCATTACCACCCCCCAAAACCCTGGACTGGGGGGAGGGACTGCTTCCTGTTCAGTCAGACTCTGAACCCCTACACTTTCTATGTTTAGCCTTAACTCCCCTCACCTCTACCTCTCCCTCCTACCACCCTTCCTCTCTAGTGTCCCCTCACCTCTTCCTCTCCCCTCTAGAGTAACCCTACCTACCTCAGTCCCTCCTACCTCCCTTCCTCTCTAGTGTCCCCTCACCCCTCCTCTACCCCTAGTATGCACCCCTAGGCTACCTACCTACCTACCTACCTACCTACCTACAAACCTACCTACCTACCTACCTACCTACCTACCTACCTAACTAACTAACTAACTAACTAACTAACTAACTAACCCCTGTGGTGAGGTAGGGAGACAGAGGGCTGAAGACTAACTAACTAACTAACCCCTGTGGTGAAGTAGGGAGACAGAGGGCTGTAGAGTAACTAACTAACCCCTGTGGTGAGGTAGGGAGGCAGAGGGCTGTAGACTAACTAACTAACTAACCCCTGTGGTGTGGTAGGGAGACATAGGGCTGTAGACTAACTAACTAACTAACCCCTGTGGTGAGGTAGGGAGACAGAGGGCTGTAGAGTAACTAACTAACCCCTGTGGTGAGGTAGGGAGGCAGAGGGCTGTAGAGTAACTAACTAACTAACCCCTGTGGTGAGGTAGGGAGACAGAGGGCTGTAGAGTAACTAATTAACTAACTAACCCCTGTGGTGAGGTAGGGAGACAGAAGGCTGTAGAGTAACTAACTAACTAACTAACCCCTGTTGTAAGGTAGGGAGACAGAGGGCTGAAGAGTAACTAACTAACCCCTGTGGTGTGGTAGGGAGACATAGGGCTGTAGACTAACTAACTCACCCCTGTGGTGAGGTAGGGAGACAGAGGGCTGTAGAGTAACTAACTAAACCCTGTGGTGAGGTAGGGAGGTAGGGAGACAGAGGGCTGTAGAGTAACGAACTAACTAACTAACTAACTAACTAACTAACTAACTAACTAACCCCTGTGGTGAGGTAGGGAGACAGAGGGCTGTAGAGTAACTAACTAACTGACTAACCCCTGTGGTGAGGTTGGGAGACAGAGGGCTGTAGAGTAACTAACTAACCCCTGTGGTGTGGTAGGGAGAAAGAGGGCTGTAGAGTAACTAATTAACTAACTAACCCCTGTGGTGAGGTAGGGAGACAGAAGGTTGTAGAATAACTAACTAACTAACTAACCCCTGTGGTGGGGTAGGGAGACAGAGGGCTGTAGACTAACTAACTAACCCCTGTGGTGAGGCAGGGAGACAGAGGGCTTTAGAGTAACTAACTAACCCCTGTGGTGAGGTAGGGAGACAGAGGGCTGTAGAGTAACTAACTAACCCCTGTGGTGTGGTAGGGAGAAAGAGGGCTGTAGAGTAACTAACTAACCCCTGTGGTGTGGTAGGGAGAAAGAGGGCTGTAGAGTAACTAATTAACTAACTAACCCCTGTGGTGCGGTAGGGAGACAGAAGGCTTTAGAGTAACTAACTAACTAACTAACCCCTGTAGTGAGGTAGGGAAACAGAGGGCTGTAGACTAACTAACTAACCCCTGTGGTGAGGTAGGGAGAAAGAGGGCTGAAGAGTAACTAACTAACCCCTGTGGTGTGGTAGGGAGACAGAGGGCTGTAGACTAACTAACTAACTAAACCTTGTGGTGTGGTAGGGAGACATAGGGCTGTAGACTAACTAAGTAACTAACCCCTGTGGTGAGGTAGTGAGACAGAGGGCTGTAGAGTAACTAACTAACCCCTGTGGTGAGGTAGGGAGACAGAGGGCTGTAGAGTAACTAACTAACCCCTGTGGTGAGGTAGGGAGACAGAGGGCTGTAGAGTAACTAACTAACCCCTGTGGTGAGGTAGGGAGACAGAGGGCTGTAGAGTAACTAACTAACTGACTAACCCCTGTGGTGAGGTAGGGAGACTGAGGGCTGTAGAGTAACTAACTAACCCCTGTGGTGTGGTAGGGAGAAAGAGGGCTGTAGAGTAACTAATTAACTAACTAACCCCTGTGGTGAGGTAGGGAGACAGAAGGCTGTAGAGTAACTAACTAACTAACTAACTAACCCCTGTGGTGAGGTAGGGAGACAGAGAGCTGTAGACTAACTAACTAACCCCTGTGGTGAGGTTGGGAGACAGAGGGCTGAACATTAACTAACTGACCCCTGTGGTGTGGTAGGGAGACAGAGGGCTGTAGACTAACTAACTAACTAACTAACTAACTAACTAACTAACTAACCCCTGTGGTGTGGTAGGGAGACATAGGGCTGTAGACTAACTAACCCCTGTGGTGAGGTAGGGAGACAGTGGGCTGTAGAGTAACTAACTAACCCCTGTGGTGAGGTAGGGAGGCAGAGGGCTGTAGAGTAACTAACTAACCCCTGTGGTGTGGTAGGGAGACAGAGGGCTGTAGAGTAACTAACTAACCCCTGTGGTGAGGTAGGGAGACAGAGGGCTGTAGAGTAACTAACTAACCCCTGTGGTGTGGTAGGGAGACAGGGGGCTGTAGAGTAACTAACTAACTAACCCCTGTGGTGAGGTAGGGAGACAGAGGGATGTAGAGAATCTAACTAACTAACCCATGTGGGTGAGGTAGGGAGACAGAGGGCTGTAGAGTAACTAACTAACTAACTAACTAACCCCTGTGGTGAGGTAGGGAGACAGAGGGCTGTAGAGTATCCAAATAACCCATGTGTGGAGGTAGGGAGACAGAGGGCTGTAGACTAACTAACTAACCCCTGTGGTGGGGTAGGGAGACAGAGGGCTGTAGACTAACTAACTAACCCCTGTGGTGACGCAGGGAGAAAGAGAGCTTTAGATTAACTAACTAACCCCTGTGGTGAGGTAGGGAGGCAGAGGGCTGTAGAGTAACTAACTAACCCCTGTGGTGTGGTAGGGAGAAAGAGGGCTGTAGAGTAACTAATTAACTAACTAACCCCTGTGGTGAGGTAGGGAGACAGAGGGCTGTAGAGTAACTAACTAAACCCTGTGGTGAGGTAGGGAGACAGAGGGCTGTAGAGTAACGAACGAACTAACTAACTAACTAACTAACTAACTAACTAACTAACTAACTAACTAACTAACCCCTGTGGTGAAGTAGGGAGTTAGAGGGCTGTAGACTAACTAACTAACTAACCCCTGTGGTGAGGTAGGGAGAAAGAGGGCTGTAGACTAACTAACTAACCCCTGTGTTGAGGCAGGGAGACAGAGGGCTTTAGAATAACTAACTAACCCCTGTGGTGAGGTAGGGAGGCAGAGGGCTGTAGAGTAATTAACTAACTAAATAACCCCTGTGGTGAGGTAGGGAGACAGAGGGCTGTAGACTAACTAACTAACCCCTGTGGTGAGGTAGGGAGACAGAAGGCTTTATAGTAACTAACTTACCCCTGTGGTGAGGCAGGGAGACAGAGGGATTTAGAATAACTAACTAACCCCTGTGGTGAGGTAGGGAGGCAGAGGACTGTAGAGTAATTAACTAACTAAATAACCCCTGTGGTGAGGTAGGGAGACAGAGGGCTGTAGACTAACTAACTAACCCCTGTGGTGAGGCAGGGAGACAGAGGGCTTTAGAATAACTAACTAACCCCTGTGGTGAGGTAGGGAGGCAGAGGGCTGTAGAGTAACTAACTAACTAACCCCTGTGGTGAGGCAGGGAGACAGAGGGCTGTAGAGTAACTAACTAACCCCTGTGGTGTGGTAGGGAGACAGGGGGCTGTAGAGTAACTAACTAACTAACCCCTGTGGTGAGGTAGGGAGACAGAGGGATGTAGAGAATCTAACTAACTAACCCCTGTGGTGAGGTAGGGAGACAGAGGGCTGTAGAGTAACTAACTAACTAACTAACCCCTGTGGTGAGGTAGGGACACAGAGGGCTGTAGAGTATCCAACTAACCCCTGTGGGGAGGTAGGGAGACAGAGGGCTGTAGACTAACTAACTAACCCCTGTGGTGGGGTAGGGAGACAGAGGGCTGTAGACTAACTAAATAACCCCTGTGGTGAGGTAGGGAGACAGAGGGCTGTAGAGTAACTAACTAACCCCTGTGGTGTGGTAGGGAGAAAGAGGGCTGTAGAGTAACTAACTAACCCCTGTGGTGTGGTAGGGAGAAAGAGGGCTGTAGAGTAACTAATTAACTAACTAACCCCTGTGGTGCGGTAGGGAGACAGAAGGCTTTAGAGTAACTAACTAACTAACTAACTAACCCCTGTAGTGAGGTAGGGAGACAGAGGGCTGTAGACTAACTAACTAACTAACTAAACCCTGTGGTGTGGTAGGGAGACATAGGGCTGTAGACTAACTAACTAACTAACCCCTGTGGTGAGGTAGTGAGACAGAGGGCTGTAGATTAACTAACTAACTAACTAACTAACTAACCCCTGTGGTGAGGTAGGGAGACAGAGGGCTGTAGAGTAACTAACTAACCCCTGTGGTGAGGTAGGGAGACAGAGGGCTGTAAAGTAACTAACTAACACCTGTGGTGAGGTAGGGAGACAGAGGGCTGTAGAGTAACTAACTAACTGACTAACCCCTGTGGTGAGGTAGGGAGACAGAGGGCTGTAGAGTAACTAACTAACCCCTGTGGTGTGGTAGGGAGAAAGAGGGCTGTAGAGTAACTAATTAACTAACTAACCCCTGTGGTGAGGTAGGGAGACAGAAGGCTGTAGAGTAACTAACTAACTAACTAACTAACCCCTGTGGTGAGGTACGGAGACAGAGAGCTGTAGACTAACTAAGTAACCCCTGTGGTGTGGTAGGGAGACATAGGGCTGTAGACTAACTAACTAACCCCTGTGGTGAGGTAGGGAGACAGTGGGCTGTAGAGTAACTAACTAACCCCTGTGGTGAGGTAGGGAGGCAGAGGGCTGTAGAGTAACTAACTAACCCCTGTGGTGTGGTAGGGAGACAGAGGGCTGTAGAGTAACTAACTAACCCCTGTGGTGCGGTAGGGAGACAGAAGGCTTTAGAGTAACTAACTAACTAACTAACTAACTAACCCCTGTAGTGAGGTAGGGAGACAGAGGGCTGTAGACTAACTAACTAACTAACTAAACCCTGTGGTGTGGTAGGGAGACATAGGGCTGTAGACTAACTAACTAACTAACCCCTGTGGTGAGGTAGTGAGACAGAGGGCTGTAGAGTAACTAACTAACTAACTAACTAACTAACCCCTGTGGTGAGGTAGGGAGACAGAGGGCTGTAGAGTAACTAACTAACCCCTGTGGTGAGGTAGGGAGACAGAGGGCTGTAAAGTAACTAACTAACACCTGTGGTGAGGTAGGGAGACAGAGGGCTGTAGAGTAACTAACTAACTGACTAACCCCTGTGGTGAGGTAGGGAGACAGAGGGCTGTAGAGTAACTAACTAACCCCTGTGGTGTGGTAGGGAGAAAGAGGGCTGTAGAGTAACTAATTAACTAACTAACCCCTGTGGTGAGGTAGGGAGACAGAAGGCTGTAGAGTAACTAACTAACTAACTAACCCCTGTGGTGAGGTACGGAGACAGAGAGCTGTAGACTAACTAAGTAACCCCTGTGGTGTGGTAGGGAGACATAGGGCTGTAGACTAACTAACTAACCCCTGTGGTGAGGTAGGGAGACAGTGGGCTGTAGAGTAACTAACTAACCCCTGTGGTGAGGTAGGGAGGCAGAGGGCTGTAGAGTAACTAACTAACCCCTGTGGTGTGGTAGGGAGACAGAGGGCTGTAGAGTAACTAACTAACCCCTGTGGTGAGGTAGGGAGACAGAGGGCTGTAGAGTAACTAACTAACCCCTGTGATGTGGTAGGGAGACAGGGGGCTGTAGAGTAACTAACTAACTAACCCCTGTGGTGAGGTAGGGAGACAGAGGGATGTAGAGAATCTAACTAACTAACCCCTGTGGTGAGGTAGGGAGACAGAGGGCTGTAGAGTAACTAACTAACTAACTAACCCCTGTGGTGAGGTAGGGAGGCAGAGAGCTTTAGAATAACTAACTAACCCCTGTGGTGAGGTAGGGAGGCAGAGGGCTGTAGAGTAACTAACTAACCCCTGTGGTGTGGTAGGGAGAAAGAGGGCTGTAGAGTAACTAATTAACTAACTAACCCCTGTGGTGAGGTAGGGAGACAGAGGGCTGTAGAGTAACTAACTAAACCCTGTGGTGAGGTAGGGAGACAGAGGGCTGTAGAGTAACGAACTAACTAACTAATTAACTAACTAACTAACTAACTAACTAACTAACTAACTAACTAACCCCTGTGGTGAAGTAGGGAGTTAGAGGGCTGAAGACTAACTAACTAACTAACCCCTGTAGTGAGTTAGGGAGAAAGAGGGCTGTAGACTAACTAACTAACCCCTGTGTTGAGGCAGGGAGACAGAGGGCTTTAGAATAACTAACTAACCCCTGTGGTGAGGTAGGGAGGCAGAGGGCTGTAGAGTAATTAACTAACTAAATAACCCCTGTGGTGAGGTAGGGAGACAGAGGGCTGTAGACTAACTAACTAACCCCTGTGGTGAGGTAGGGAGACAGAAGGCTTTAGAGTAACTAACTTACCCCTGTGGTGAGGCAGGGAGACAGAGGGATTTAGAATAACTAACTAACCCCTGTGGTGAGGTAGGGAGGCAGAGGGCTGTAGAGTAATTAACTAACTAAATAACCCCTGTGGTGAGGTAGGGAGACAGAGGGCTGTAGACTAACTAACGAACGCCCTGTGGTGAGGCATGGAGACAGATGGGCTTTATGAATAACTAACTAACCCTGTGTGTGGAGGTAGGGAGGCAGAGGGCTGTAAGGAGTAAACTACCTAACTTAACCCCTGTGGTGAGGCAGGGAGACAGAAGGGGCTGTAGAGTAAAACTAACTAACCCCG
>NC_042969.1:41576107-41696848 GCF_901001165.1 Salmo trutta | reverse complement strand
CCCTGTGGTGAGGCAGGGAGACAGAGGGCTGTAGAGTAACTAACTAACCCCTGTGGTGAGGTAGGGAGGCAGAGGGCTGTAGACTAACTAACTAACCCCTGTGGTGAGGCAGGGAGACAGAGAGCTTTAGAATAACTAACTAACCCCTGTGGTGAGGTAGGGAGGCAGAGGGCTGTAGAGTAACTAACTAACTAAACCCTGTGGTGAGGTATGGAGAAAGAGGGCTGTAGAGTAACTAACTAACTAACTAACCTCTGTGGTGAGGTAGGGAGACAGAGGGCTGTAGAGTAACTAACTAACCCCTGTCGTGTGGGATGGAGACAGACGGCTGTAGAGTAACTAACTAACTAACTAACTAACTAACCCCTGTGGTGAGGTAGGGAGACAGAAGTCTGTAGAGTAACTAACTAACCCCTGTGGTGAGGTAGGGAGACAGAGGGCTGAAGAGTAACTAACTAACTAACCCCTTTAATTGAGGTAGGGAGACAGAGGTCTGTAGACTAACTAACTAACCCCTGTGGTGAGGTAGGGAGACAGAGGGCTATAGACTAACTAACTAACTAACTAACCCAAGTGGTGTGGTAGGGAGACATAGGGCTGTAGACTAACTAACTAACCCCTGTGGTTAGGTAGGGAGACAGAGGGCTGTAGAGTAACTAACTAACCCCTGTGGTGAGGTA
Organism: Salmo trutta; assembly: GCF_901001165.1. Lineage (NCBI taxonomy): Eukaryota > Metazoa > Chordata > Actinopteri > Salmoniformes > Salmonidae > Salmo > Salmo trutta. The sequence continues at coordinate 41,696,168 of NC_042969.1, read as the reverse complement.
GGGCGACAGAGGGCTGTAGTGTAACTAACAAAACCCTGTTGTGAGGTAGGGAGACAGGGGGATGTAGAGTATCTAACTAACTAACCCCTGTGGTGAGGTAGGGAGACAGAGGGCTGTAGAGTAACTAACTAACTAACTAAACCCTGTGGTGAGGTAGGGAGACAGAGGTCTGAAGAGTAACTAACTAACTAACCCCTGTGGTGAGGTAGGGAGAGAGAGGGCTGTAGTGTAACTAACTAACCCCTGTGGTGAGGTAGGGAGACAGGGGGCTGTAGAGTAACTAACTAACTAACCCCTGTGGTGAGGTAGGGAGACAGGGGGATGTAGAGTATCTAACTAACTAACCCCTGTGGTGAGGTAGGGAGACAGAGTGCTGTAGAGTAACTAACTAACTAACTAACTAATCCCTGTGGTGAGGTAGGGAGACAGAGGGCTGAAGAGTAACTAACTAACTAACCCCTGTGGTGAGGTAGGGAGACAGAGGACTGTAGACTAACTAACTAACCCTGTGGTGTGGTAGGGAGACAGAGGGCTGTAAAGTAACTAACTAACTAACCCCTGTGGTGAGGTAGGGAGACAGAAGGCTCTAGAGTAACTAACTAACAAACCCCTGTGGTGAGGTAGGGAGACCGAGGGCTGTAGACTAACTAACTAACCCCTGTGGTGAGGTAGGGAGACAGAGGGCTGAAGAGTAACTAAATAACCCCTGTTGTGTGGTAGGGAGACAGAGGGCTGTAGACTAACTAACTAACTAACCCCTGTGGTGTGGTAGGGAGACATAGGGCTGTAGACTAACTAACTAACTAACCCCTCTGTTGAGGTAGGGAGACAGAGGGCTGTAGAGTAACTAACTAACCCCTGTGGTGAGGTAGGGAGACAGAGGGCTGTAGAGTAACTAACTAACCCCTGTTGTGAGGTAGGGAGACAGAAGGCTCTAGAGTAACTAACTAACTAACCCCTGTGGTGAGGTAGGGAGACAGAGGGCTGTAGACTAACTAACTAACCCCTGTGGTGAGGTAGGGAGACAGAGGGCTGAAGAGTAACTAACTAACCCCTGTTGTGTGGTAGGGAGACAGAGGGCTGTAGAGTAACTAACTAACTAACTAACTAACCCCTGTGGTGTGGTAGAGAGTCATAGGGCTGTAGACTAACTAACTAACTAACTAACCCCTGTGTTGAGGTAGGGAGACAGAGGGCTGTAGAGTAACTAACTAACCTCTGTTGTGAGGTAGGGAGAAAGAGGGCTGTAGAGTAACTAACTAACTAACTAACTAACCCCTGTGGTGAGGTAGGGAGACAGAAGGCAGTAGAGTAACTAACTAACTAACCCCTGTGGTGTGGTAGGGAGACAAAGGGCTGTAGAGTAACTAACTAACTAACCCCTGTGGTAAGGTAGGGAGACAGAGGGCTATAGAGTAACTAACTAACCCCTGTGGTGAGGTAGGGAGACAGAGGGCTGTAGAGTAACTAACTAACCCCTGTGGTGAGGTAGGGAGACAGAGGGCTGTAGAGTAACTAACTAACTAACTAACTAACCCCTGTGGTGAGGTAGGGAGACAGAGGGCTGTAGAGTAACTAAATAACTAACTAACCCCTGTGGTGAGGTAGGGAGACAGAGGGCTGTAGAGTAACTAACTAACCCCTGTGGTGAGGTAGGGAGACAGAGGGCTGTAGAGTAACTAACTAACCCCTGTGGTGAGGTAGGGAGACAGAGGGCTGTAGAGTAACTAACTAACTAACTAACTAACCCCTGTGGTGAGGTAGGGAGACAGAGGGCTGTAGAGTAACTAAATAACTAACTAACCCCTGTGGTGAGGTAGGGAGACAGAGGGCTGTAGAGTAACTAACTAACCCCTGTGGTGAGGTAGGGAGACAGAGGGCTGTAGAGTAACTAACTAACCCCTGTGGTGTGGTAGGGAGACAGGGGGCTGTAGAGTAACTAACTAACTAACCCCTGTGGTGAGGTAGGGAGACAGAGGGATGTAGATAATCTAACTAACTAACCCCTGTGGTGAGGTAGGGAGACAGAGGGCTGTAGAGTAACTAACTAACTAACCCCTGTGGTGAGGTAGGGAGACAGAGGGCTGTAGAGTATCCAACTAACCCCTGTGGGGAGGTAGGGAGACAGAGGGCTGTAGACTAACTAACTAACCCCTGTGGTGAGGTAGGGAGACAGAGGGCTGTAGAGTAACTAATTAACCCCTGTGGTGAGGTAGGGAGACAGAGGGCTGTAGACTAACTAACTAACCCCTGTGGTGAGGAAGGGAGACAGAGGGCTGAAGAGTAACTAACTAACCCCTGTTGTGTGGTAGGGAGACAGAGGGCTGTAGACTAACTAACTAACTAACCCTTGTGGTGTGGTAGGGAGACATAGGGCTGTAGACTAACTAACTAACTAACCCCTGTGTTGAGATAGGGAGACAGAGGGCTGTAGAGTAACTAACTAACCCCTGTGGTGAGGTGGGGAGACAGAGGGTTGTAGAGTAACTAACTGACCCCTGTGGTGAGGTAGGGAGACAGAGGGCTGTAGAGTAACTAACTAACTAACTAACCCCTGTGGTGAGGTAGGGAGACCGAAGGCTCTAGAGTAACTAACTAACTAACCCCTGTGGTGAGGTAGGGAGACAGAGGGCTGTAGACTAACTAACTAACCCCTGTGGTGAGGTAGGGAGACAGAGGGTTGTAGAGTAACTAACTAACCCCTGTGGTGAGGTAGGGAGACAGAGGTCTGTAGAGTAACTAACTAACTAACTAACCCCTGTGGTGAGGTAGGGAGACAGAAGGCTCTAGAGTAACTAACTAACTAACCCCTGTGGTGAGGTAGGGAGACAGAGGGCTGAAGAGTAACTAACTAACCCCTGTTGTGTGGTAGGGAGACAGAGGGCTGTAGACTAACTAACTAACTAACTAACCCCTGTGGTGTGGTAGGGAGACATAGGGCTGTAGACTAACTAACTAACTAACCCCTTTGTTGAGGTAGGGAGACAGAGGGCTGTAGAGTAACTAACTAACCCCTGTGTTGAGGTAGGGAGACAGAGGGCTGTAGAGTAACTAACTAACCCCTGTGGTGAGGTAGGGAGACAGAGGGCTGTAGAGTAACTAACTAACTAACCCCTGTGTGGAGGTAGGGAGACAGAAGGCTGTAGAGTAACTAACTAACCCCTGTGGTGTGGTAGGGAGACAGAGGGCTGTAGACTAACTAACTAACTAACTAACTAACCCCTGTGGTGTGGTAGGGAGACAGAGGGCTGTAGACTAACTAACTAACCCCTGTGGTGAGGTTGGGAGACATAGGGCTCTAGTGTAACTAACTAACCCCTGTGGTGAGGTAGGGAGGCAGAGGGCTGTAGACTAACTAACTAACTAACCCCTGTGTGGAGGTAGGGAGACAGAAGGCTGTAGAGTAACTAACTAACCCATGTGGTGAGGTAGGGAGACAGAGGGCTGTAGAGTAACTAACTAACTAACTAACTAACCCCTGTGGTGTGGTAGGGAGACAGAGGGCTGTAGACTAACTAACTAACCCCTGTGGTGAGGTTGGGAGACATAGGGCTCTAGTGTAACTAACTAACCCCTGTGGTGAGGTAGGGAGGCAGAGGGCTGTAGACTAACTAACTAACTAACCCCTGTTGTGAGGTAGGGAGACAGAGGGCTGTAGAGTAACTAACTAACCCCTGTGGTGAGGTAGGGAGACATAGGGCTCTAGTGTAACTAACTAACCCCTGTGGTGAGGTAGGGAGGCAGAGGGCTGTAGAGTAACTAACAAACTAACCCCTGTGGTGAGGTAGGGAGACAGAGGGCTGTAGACTTACTAACTAACCACTGTGGTGAGGTAGGGAGACAGAGTGCTGTAGAGTAACTAACTAACCCCTGTGGTGAGGTAGGGAGGCAGAGGGCTGTAGAGTAACTAACTAACTAACCCCTGTGGTGAGGTATGGAGACAGAGGGCTGTAGAGTAACTAACTAACTAACCTCTGTGGTGAGGTAGGGAGACAGAGGGCTGTAGAGTAACTAACTAACCCCTGTCGTGTGGTAGGGAGACAGAGGGCTGTAGAGTAACTAACTAACTAACTAACTAACTAACTAACCCCTGTGGTGAGGTAGGGAGACAGAAGTCTGTAGAGTAACTAACTAACCCCTGTGGTGAGGTAGGGAGACAGAGGGCTGAAGAGTAACTAACTAACTAACCCCTTTAGTGAGGTAGGGAGACAGAGGTCTGTAGACTAACTAACTAACCCCTGTGGTGAGGTAGGGAGACAGAGGGCTATAGACTAACTAACTAACTAACCCAAGTGGTGTGGTAGGGAGACATAGGGCTGTAGACTAACTAACTAACCCCTGTGGTGAGGTAGGGAGACAGAGGGCTGTAGAGTAACTAACTAACCCCTGTGGTGAGGTAGGGAGACAGAGGGCTGTAGTGTAACTAACTAACCCCTGTGGTGAGGTAGGGAGACAGGGGGATGTAGAGTATCTAACTAACTAACCCCTGTGGTGAGGTAGGGAGACAGAGGGCTGTAGAGTAACTAACTAACTAACTAAACCCTGTGGTGAGGTAGGGAGACAGAGGGCTGAAGAGTAACTAACTAACTAACCCCTGTGGTGAGGTAGGGAGAGAGAGGGCTGTAGTGTAACTAACTAACCCCTGTGGTGAGGTAGGGAGACAGGGGGCTGTAGAGTAACTAACTAACTAACCCCTGTGGTGAGGTAGGGAGACAGGGGGATGTAGAGTATCTAACTAACTAACCCCTGTGGTGAGGTAGGGAGACAGAGTGCTGTAGAGTAACTAACTAACTAACTAACTAATCCCTGTGGTGAGGTAGGGAGACAGAGGGCTGAAGAGTAACTAACTAACTAACCCCTGTGGTGAGGTAGGGAGACAGAGGGCTGTAGACTAACTAACTAACCCTGTGGTGTGGTAGGGAGACAGAGGGCTGTAGAGTAACTAACTAACCCCTGTGGTGAGGTAGGGAGACAGAAGGCTCTAGAGTAACTAACTAACTAACCCCTGTGTTGAGGTAGGGAGACAGAGGGCTGTAGACTAACTAACTAACCCCTGTGGTGAGGTAGGGAGACAGAGGGCTGAAGAGTAACTAACTAACTAACCCCTGTGGTGAGGTAGGGAGAGAGAGGGCTGTAGTGTAACTAACTAACCCCTGTGGTGAGGTAGGGAGACAGGGGGCTGTAGAGTAACTAACTAACTAACCCCTGTGGTGAGGTAGGGAGACAGGGGGATGTAGAGTATCTAACTAACTAACCCCTGTGGTGAGGTAGGGAGACAGAGTGCTGTAGAGTAACTAACTAACTAACTAACTTATCCCTGTGGTGAGGTAGGGAGACAGAGGGCTGTAGAGTAACTAACTAACCCCTGTGGTGAGGTAGGGAGACAGAAGGCTCTAGAGTAACTAACTAACTAACCCCTGTGGTGAGGTAGGGAGACAGAGGGCTGTAGACTAACTAACTAACCCCTGTGGTGAGGTAGGGAGACAGAGGGCTGAAGAGTAACTAACTAACCCCTGTTGTGTGGTAGGGAGACAGAGGGCTGTAGACTAACTAACTAACTAACCCCTGTGGTGTGGTAGAGAGTCATAGGGCTGTAGACTAACTAACTAACTAACCCCTGTGTTGAGGTAGGGAGACAGAGGGCTGTAGAGTAACTAACTAACCTCTGTGGTGAGGTAGGGAGAAAGAGGGCTGTAGAGTAACTAACTAACTAACTAACCCCTGTGGTGAGGTAGGGAGACAGAAGGCTGTAGAGTAACTAACTAACTAACCCCTGTGGTGTGGTAGGGAGACAAAGGGCTGTAGAGTAACTAACTAACTAACCCCTGTGGTAAGGTAGGGAGACAGAGGGCTGTAGAGTAACTAACTAACCCCTGTGGTGAGGTAGGGGATAGTTTCTCTCTCATCCTCAATGCCCCGTTCCCTCTTCACATCCCTCCCTCACCCTTCCTCTGTCTCTTTCTCAGCTCTGGTCTGGTCTCATTGTAATACAGAAACATCACTAAAGGCTGTGACAGACTGCCGACCGTGGATTCTGCTCTATTTGTGACGAGGTGCCATCATTGTTGACCAATCACGTAGCCTGCGTGACAACACGTCAGACAGCAGGACCAGATAACTAGCCCACTCCAGCTAGATAGCTAAATCATTGTTTTCTAACCCATTTTTTTATGAATCATTTATGTTGCAGGTAAAATACCTTACGGTGTTAAACGCAATTCTTTTCGATAATGTTTGTTTATGTCGTTGCTATGGTCACCGGAGGCTGTCGCCCTCCTGTGTGAAGGCCACTTTGACTAGATGGAAAAGTTGTGTGGTAGGAGGTCAGGGGGAATGTTGTACTGTACAAATACCAGTTGCCAAACTTCCTGCCAATGTGTTTAAGTAGTAAGTTCTTTCCCCTGCTTCGCTGATCTCCCTGTACTGATCCCTCTCCTCCTCAGTGACTAAGACTCACTATTGTACATTCTGTATTCACAACATTGAGTCAATATTAGTAGCTTACATTCCCAGCTCTCTGTTAGTCATTTCCTTGATTACCCCTCTGTTCTGTCTCTTTCTCTCTCTGTTCCTCCCTACCCCTCCCTCTGTTCTATTCCTCCCTCTCTCTACCTCCTCCCTCTGTTCAATTCCTCTCTCTCTCTCTACCTCCTCCCTGTTCTGTCTCTTTCTCTCTCTGTTCCTCCCTCCCCCTCCCTCTGTTCTATTCCTCCCTCTCTCTACCTCCTCCCTCTGTTCTATTCCTCCCTCTCTCTACCTCCTCCCTATGTTCTATTCCTCCCTCTCTCTACCTCCTCCCTCTGTTCTATTCCTCCCTCTCTCTATCTCCTCCCTCTGTTCTATTCCTCCCTCTCTCTACCTCCTCCCTCTGTTCTATTCCTCCCTCTCTCTACCTCCTCCCTCTGTTCTGTTTCTCTCTCTACCTCCTCCCTCTGTTCTTTTCCTCCCTCTCTCTACCTCCTCCCTCTGGTCTATTCCTCCCTCTCTCTACCTCCTCTCTCTGTTCTATTCCTCTCTCTCTCTACCTCCTCCCTTTGTTCTGTCTCTTTCTCTCTCTGTTCTGTTCCCCTCTCTCTACCCCCTCCCTCTGTTCTATTCCTCTCTCTCTCTCTACCTCCCCCCTCTGTTCTGTTCCCCTCTCTCACCTCTACCTTCCCCCTGTTTCCTTCTCTCCAGTGTTCTAAAGAATTGGTTTTGCCTCATAGTAAAACATTGACCACTGTGTCGCTCTCCCTCCCTCCCTCCCTCCTCCCTCCCTCCCTCCCTCCCTCCCATCCCTCCCTCCCCAAGCTGTTCTCTTCAGTGTTGTAAGGACTCTGGTATTGCCTCAGAACCAGGCCAAGAGGACATTATGTTCTCTTGTAATAGCCAGACATTATTTGCCATGTTGTTTTTGGCCTGCCTCTCTTGCGCTTTCCAGTTGGTGTCCATTTTTATTTTTTTTACATTTTTGTTAGTGTTAAATTTAACCTTCATTTAACTAGGCAAGTAAGCTAAGAACAAATTCTTATTTTCAATGACGGCCTAGGAACAGTGGGTTAACTGCCTTGTTCAGGGGCAGAACGACAGATTTTTACCTTGTCAGCTCAGGGATTCGATCCAGCAACCTTTCAGTTACTGGCCCAACGACCTATAAGGAGCTCAGCCGACTCCGTCGGTGTCCATCTGAGGGCAACTTTGGGGGTCCTTGCTGGCGCCATCCTCGCCACATGACCGAGCCAACGGCATCCTCGCCACATTACTTATTATAAGCCTGAGCTCCACACGGGGCGGAGTCCACTGAGCTCCACACGGGGCGGAGTCCACCGAGCTCCACACGGGGCGGAGTCCACCGAGCTCCACACGGGGCAGAGTCCACTCCACACGGGGCGGAGTCCACTCCACATGGGGCGGAGTCCACCGAGCTCCACACGGGGCGGAGTCCACCGAGCTCCACACGGGGCGGAGTCCACCGAGCTCCACACGGGGCGGAGTCCACTCCACACGGGGCGGAGTCCACTGAGCTCCACACGGGGCGGAGTCCACTCCACACGGGGCGGAGTCCACTGAGCTCCATATTGCATTATCGGGGCCATACTGCCTGCCCTCCAGGACATCTACAGCACCAGGTGTAACAGGAAGGCCAAATAAGAAATATCAGAACGAGCAATGTCAGATTATAAATACACTATAAATATACAGCAGTATGTGGGCACCCCTTGGTGGATTGGGTTATTTCAGCCACAGCCATTGCTGACAGGTGTACACAACCAGAGTTTAGTGATGAGCTTGGAGGGCACAGTGGTGTTGAAGGCTGAGCTGTAGTCAATTTAAAGCATTCTTACAGGTATTTCTCTTGTCCAGGCTGGGACAGGGCAGTGTTTACTAGGAGTTGATATTGTCCAGGCTGGGACAGGGCAGTGTTTACTAGGAGTTGATATTGTCCAGCCTGGGACAGGGCAGTGTATACTAGGAGTTGATATTGTCCAGGCTGGGACAGGGCAGTGTTTACTAGGAGTTGATATTGTCCAGCCTGGGACAGGGCAGTGTTTACTAGGAATTGATATTGTCCAGGCTGGGACAGGGCAGTGTTTACTAGGAGTTGATATTGTCCAGGCTGGGACAGGGCAGTGTTTACTAGGAGTTGATATTGTCCAGGCTGGGACAGAGCAGTGTTTACTAGGAGTTGATATTGTCCAGGCTGGGACAGAGCAGTGTTTACTAGGAGTTGATATTGTCCAGGCTGGGACAGAGCAGTGTTTACTAGGAGTTGATATTGTCCAGGTGGGACAGGGCAGTGTTTACTAGGAGTTGCTGTAGCTAGCAGTCAACTGGCTAGCTACAGCAGTCAACTAGCTAGCCACAGCAGTCAACTAGCTAGCCACAGCAGTCAACTAGCTAGCCACAGGAGTCAACTAGCTAGGAATTAAGATATGCAAGATTTGTATTTTTTAATATATAATAAAATCGAGCTGAGGGCTTGGAACTGTTTTTGGCAGTTGATTTTTTTCTGTTCTGTGGGTGTCCAAACAGATCCTCCAGGTAGATGGATTATTTGAAATATATTATTGGACCATAAACAGATATGGCTCATTAACCTTTACGGACCAAATAATGATGATCCACACTTATTTCAAAATATATATAATAAATTATCAACCCTGCAAGCAATACAAGACTATATTATTATGGTGGGAGATTATAATACTGTTTTAAATACCTCAATGGCCGTAAAGGAAATCACACTACAAACTATCACCTAGTGAGATATACATGGAGGAGGTTTACTATCCTGACATAGTGAGATATACATGGAGGTTTAATATCCTGACCTAGTGAGATGTACATGGAGGTTTAATATCCTGACCTAGTGAGATATACATGGAGGTTTAATATCCTGACCTAGTGAGATATACATGGTGGAGGTTTAATATCCTGACCTAGTGAGATATACATGGAGGTTTAATATCCTGACCTAGTGAGATATACACGGAGGAGGTTTAATATCCTGACCTAGTGAGATATACACGGAGGAGGTTTAATATCCTGACCTAGTGAAATATACACGGAGGAGGTTTAATATCCTGACCTAGGGAGATATACATGGCGGAGGTTTAATATCCTGACCTAGTGAGATATACATGGAGGAGGTTTAATATCCTGACCTAGTGAGATATACACGGAGGAGGTTTAATACCCTGACCTAGTGAGATATACATGGAGGTTTAATATCCTGACCTAGTGAGATATACATGGAGGAGGTTTAATATCCTGACCTAGTGAGATATACACGGAGGAGGTTTAATACCCTGACCAAGTGAGATATACACGGAGGAGGTTTAATATCCTGACCTAGTGAGATATACACGGAGGAGGTTTAATACCCTGACCTAGTGAGATATACATGGAGGAGATTTAATATCCTGACCTAGTGAGATATACATGGAGGTTTAATATCCTGACCTAGTGAGATATACATGGAGGAGATTTAATATCCTGACCTAGTGAGATATACATGGAGGTTTAATATCCTGACCTAGTGAGATATACATGGAGGTTTAATATCCTGACCTAGTGAGATATACATGGAGGAGGTTTAATATCCTGACCTAGTGAGATATACACGGAGGAGGTTTAATACCCTGACCTAGTGAGATATATACGGAGGAGGTTTAATATCCTGACCTAGTGAGATATACATGGAGGTTTAATATCCTGACCTAGTGAGATATACATGGAGGAGGTTTAATATCCTGACCTAGTGAGATATACATGGAGGAGGTTTAATATCCTGACCTAGTGAGATATACACGGAGGAGGTTTAATATCCTGACCTAGTGAGATATACACGGAGGAGGTTTAATACCCTGACCTAGTGAGATATACACGGAGGTTTAATATCCTGACCTAGTGAGATATACATGGAGGAGGTTTAATATCCTGACCTAGTGAGATGTACATGGAGGAGGTTTAATCAAGCTAGTCGACTACTTTCTTATGTCATTCTTGTTGGCACCAAAAGTACAAATACAAATATGGTCGGACCATCAGATAATTGGCATATACATTACTCTTACTGAATTTCCACGTGGGTGAGGATATTGGAAATTTAAATCGAAGCCTATTGGACAGAGGAATTTATCACTGAATCTTTCCCTACATAACATAGGTACAGCAGATCCCCTTATTGTATGGGACACTTTTAAAATGTGCCTTTAGAGGCCATGCAATTCAATACAAAAGCAATTTAGGTGAAAAGAGTCCATACCAACAAAAGGAAATAGAAGGTCTAACAGAACAGATAGATAGCAATAAAAACTGTACCATAGAGGCTCAAAATAAGTTAGAGGAAAAACAAAAAGAAATGGAGGAACTTATTCAAGAAAGATCCAGTGTAATATATTATAAAAAATAAAGCAAACTGGATGGAAAATGTGGGGGGGGAGAATTCAACAAATTATTTTTTTAATCTTCAACATAGAAATGCTACCAAAAATAATTTACTGACACTTTTAAGAAATGACGGAGTCACCCATGATTCACCAAATTATATTTTGAAAAGAGGAAGTGAAGAACATTAATCATATGTTTTCATTTCAGTCTCCTCTATCTCCTCTAACTGAAGCTAAATGTATGGATTTTTTTGTTGTTCTATTAATAATGTAAAATTAAACATCTGTACAGAAAGACTCATGTAAAAGGTGAAATTACAGAGGAGGAACTTCTTGATGCAATTAAAGCCTTTAAGGCTGGGAAAACTCCAGGGCTGAATGGTATACCAGTGGAAGTATACCAAACTTTTTCTGATATTCTCAGAGGATTGTTATTAGCATGTTTTTACCACTCCTATATAAAATGGTAGATTATCAGACGACGCGCAACAAAAAGGTCTGATATCATTATTAATGAAACAGGACCCAAGTGGTAAATATAAAGATCCAGTCCATTTAAAAAAATTGAAGGCCCCTTACACTTCAGTGTTGTGATGCAAAACTTCTAGGCAAAATGTATAGCGCATATCATTTAAAAAAGTATTGTCGGACATTATTCATTCTTATCAGACATTTTTGTTTCTACATGGACGTTACATAGGCAAGTATTGGAAACAATAGAACACTACAAAACACCAGTCTCAACGGCAACAGTGAAGAGGTGACTCCGGGATGCTGGCCTTCTAGGCAGAGTTCCTCTGTCCAGTCTCAACGTCAACAGTGAAGAGGCGACTCCGGGATGCTGGCCTTCTAGGCAGAGTTCCTCTGTCCAGTGTCTATGTTCTTTTGCCAATCTTAATCTTTTCTTTTTAATGGCTAGTCTGAGATATGTGTTTTTCTTTGCAACTCTGCCTAGAAAGCCAGCATCCCGGAGTCACCTCTTCACTGTTGACGTTGAGACTGGTGTTTTGCGGGTACTATTTAATGAAGCTGCCAGTTGAGGACTTGTGAGGCGTCTGTTTCTCAAACTAGACACTCTAAGGGCCTCTCACTCCTCTTTCTATTCTGGTTAGAGACAGTTTGCGCTGTTCTGTTAAGGAAGTAGTACACATCAATGTACGGGATTTTCAGTTTCTTGGTAATTTCTCACATTTCATTTCTCAGAACAAGAATAGACTGACGAGTTTCAGAAGAAAGTTCTTTGTTTCTGGCCATTTTGAGCCTGTAATCGAACCCACAAATGCTGATGCTCCAGATACTCAACTTGTCTAAAAAAGGCTAGTTTTATTGCTTCTTTAAATCAGGACAACAGTTTTCAGCTGTGCTAACATAATTGCAAAAGGGTTTTCTAATGATCAATTAGCTAATCAAAGTTGATCATTTTAAAAGGCTAACACAACAAGCCATTGGAACACAGGAGTGATGGTTGTTGATAATGGGCCTCTGTAGATATTCCATTAAAAAAATCTGCCATTTCCAGATACAATAGTCATTTACAACATTAACAATGTCTACACTGTATTTCTGATTAATTTGATGTTATTTTAATGGACAAAAAAACAAGGAAATGTCTAAGTGACCACAAACTAGAACAAATTCTTATTTACAATGACGGCCTACCACTGGCCAAACCCTAACGACACTGGGTCAATTGTGTGCCGCCCTATAGGAGTCCCAATCGCGGCCGGTTGTGATACAGCCTGGAATCAAACCAGGGTCTGTAGTGATGCCTCTAGCACTTAGATGCAGTGCCTTGGACCGCTGTGCCACTCAGGAGCCCGAGTGGCAACTTTAGATCACTGTCAACTCATAGTAAACATCAACTCACGGTAGTGTACATGACCTGTCCTATCTCCTTATGAGTCAGCCAGTTTACTGGGTGTCAATATGTGTCAGTGTGTACCCATGACAGCAGCACATGACAGAGTGGTCATAACGAGAACAAACACTGACTTGTCCAAAATGGAACCCTGTTCTCAACTCCAGCCCTCCAGTACTCCCAACAGCCCAACTCCAGTACCCCCAACAGCCCAACTCCAGTACCCCCAACAGCCCAACTCCAGTACCCCCAACAGCCCAACTTCAGTAACCCCAACAGCCCAACTCCTGTACCCCCAACAGTCCAACTCCAGCCCTCCAGTACCCCCAACAGTCCAACTCCAGTACCCCCAACAGCCCAACTCCAGTACCCCCAACAGTCCAACTCCAGTACCCCAACAGCCCAACTCCAGTACTCCAGTATCCCCAACAGCCCAACTCCAGTACCCCCAACAGCCCAACTCCTGTACCCCCAACAATCCAACTCCAGCCCTCCAGTACCCCCAACAGTCCAACTCCAGTACCTCCAACAGCCCAACTCCTGTACCCCCAACAGTCCAACTCCAGCCCTCCAGTACCCCCAACAGCCCAACTCCAGTACCCCCAACAGCCCAACTCCAGTACTCCAGGGGGGTATTCCAGGAGTTGGGAACCACTGGTCTAGGGCAGGGCTCCCCAACTCTGTTCCTGGAAATACAAGTGTGTACTGTTGAGGCTACTGGAGCTGGGTAACACTGCCCTGGTCAAAAGGAGTGCACTATGTAGGGGAATAGGGTGTCATTTGGGACGCAGCCAGTACTCATATCCATAATGAGGTGTCTCACAGGAGGGTCTAGGGTATGTCTTCAATCAACACAGAAAGTTCTGTAGTACATATACTGATCAGGATCTTGTGTGGGTAGAATGATTATCTCGATGAAGCAACTTGGAGCCGTTCTTACAGCTCATGCAGCCAGGCACATGCCAGCCATGATGACAAGCTGTATGCAAACAATGGCTGTGTGCTTTGGAACAGTAAACCCAGCCTGGTCTCAGAGCATTTCGCATTATTCTTTAACCTCTATGGGACCGGCGGGACGAATTCGTCCCACCTACGTAACAGCCAGTACAATCCTGTGGCGCGATTTTTAAAACGTTTGAAATGCTATTACTTCAATTTCTCAAACATATGACTATTTTACAGCTATTTAAAGACAAGACTCTCGTTAATCTAACCACACTGTCCGATTTCAGAAAGGCTTTACAACGAAAGCAAAACATTAGATTATGTCAGCAGAGTACCCAGCCAGAAATAATCAGACACCCATTTTTCAAGCTAGCATATAATGTCACAAAAACCTAAACAACAGCTAAATGCAGCACTAACCTTTTATGATCTTCATCAGATGACACACCTAGGACATTATGTTATACAATACATGCATGTCTGTTCAATCAAGTTCATATTTATATCAAAAACCAGCTTTTTACATTAGCATGTGACGTTCAGAAAAAGCATACCCCCCGCAAACTTCCGGGGAATTTACTAACAATTTGCTAAATTACTCACGATAAACGTTCACAAAAAGCATAACAATTATTTTAAGAATTATAGATACATTACTCCTCTATGCACTCGATATGTCCGATTTTAAAATAGCAATATTCTAAGTACATAGCCCAGCCATCACAGGCTAGCTATTTAGACACCCAACCAATTTAGCCTTCACCAAAATCACATTTCCTATAAGAAAAATGGTCTTACCTTTCCTGTTCTTCGTCAGAATGCACTCCCAGGACTTCTACTTCAATAACAAATGTAGGTTTGGTCCCAAATAATCCATCGTTATATCCAAACAGCGGCGTTTTGTTTGTGCGTTCTAGACACTATCAGAATGCTAAATCACGGTCGTGCGCATGGCGCAGAACGTGACAAAAAAATTCTAAATATTCCATTACCGTACTTCGAAGCATGTCAACCGCTGTTTAAAATCAATTTTTATGCAATTTATCTCGTAGAAAAGCGATAATATTCCGACCGGGAATCTGAAATTAGCTAAACAGCCGAATGAAAATACTCCACGGGGGCGAATCGCACACACGCCTAATTCTATTGTCCCCTGATGGGACACTTGGAAAAGGAGATAATGTGTTTCAGCCTGAGGCTGCCTCGTCATCGTTCAGGTTTTTCCCGGGTTCTGAGAGCCTATTGGAGCCCTAGGAATTGTCACGTTACAGCTAAGATCCCCACTCTTCAATAAACAGAGACAAGAAGAACGACTCCTTGTCAGACAGGGTACTTCCTGCATGAAACCTTCTCAGGTTTTTGCCTGCCATAGGAGTTCTGTTATACTCACAGACACCATTCAAACAGTTTTAGAAACTTTAGGGTGTTTTCTATCCAAACCTGAACAATAATATGCATATTCTAGCTTCTGAATTGGTGTAGGAGGCAGTTAAAAATGGGCACATATTTTTTCCAAAATTCTCAATGCTGCCCCCTAGCCCGTATAGAGGTTAAGAAAACACGAGACTCTGTTTAGTATGATACGTTACATTTCGTATGGTATGTATTAACTTGTGGATGTCCATCACCTATTTCGTATGATATGTTACGAATTACAAATGCTATTATATGTTACAAATTTGCAAAATGTACAATATGCTACAAATTTGCAAAACATACTTTATTTTACAAATTCTAGCTAGATGACTAACATTAGCCAGCTGGCTAATGTTAGCTAGGCTAGGGGTTAGGTTTAGGGTTAAGTTTAGGAGTTAGGTTAAAGGGTTAGGTGAAGGGTTAAGATTAGGGGGAGGCTAGGGGAAGGGTTAAGGTTAGGTTAAAGGGTTAGGTGAAGGGTTAAGATTAGGGGGAGGTTAGGGGAAGGGTTAAGGTTAGGGGGAAGGGTTAAGGTTAGGGGAAGGGTTAAGGGAAGGGTTAAGGTTAGGTGAAGAGTTAGGTGAAGGGTTAGGGGAAGGGTTAGGGTTAGGGGAAGGGGAAGGTTAGGGGAGGTGAGGGGAAGGGTTAAGGTTAGGGGAAGGGTTAAGGGGAGGTTAGGGGAAGGGTTAAGGTTAGGGGGAGGTTAGGGGAAGAGTTAAGGTTAGGGGAAGGGTTAGGGGAAGGTTAGGTGAAGGGTTAAGGTTAGGGGAAGGGTTAGGGGAAGGTTAGGTGAAGGGTTAAGGTTAGGGGGAAGGGTTAAGGTTAGGGGAAGGTTAGGTGAAGGGGTAAGGTTAGGGGAAGGGTTAAGGTTAGGGGAAGGGTTAGGTGAAGGGTTAAGGTTAGGGGAAGGGTTAGGAGAAGGGTTAGGGGAAGGGTTAAGGTTAAGGGAAGGGTTAAGGTTAGGGGAAGGGTTAGGGGAAGGGTTAAGGGAAGGGTTAGGGGAAGGGTTAAGGTTAGGGGGAAGGGTTAGGGGAAGGATTAGGGGAAGGGTTAAGGTTAGGGGAAGGGTTAAGGGTTAAGGTTAGGGGAAGGGTTAAGGTTAGGGGAAGGGTTAGCTAAAATGCAAAGTAGTTCAAATTCTAAAGTTGTCTTTGATGAGATTTGAACGCCCCTCCCCCCTCCCCCGACCAATCACCTTACTTTTGTGTAAACATCTGTCTTATGTAACCATACCAAACGTAACATATCATACTAAATTTGTTCCGGGATTTACATTTACAATGTTACGTCTAGTCTATGACACCGGGCTGGTATACCGTGTGCATATTTGTGTGTCACTTGGAGCTGTAGGTCCAACAGAGAATGAACCAGTACTCTACATCCTACAGAGGAGTCC
Source organism: Salmo trutta (assembly GCF_901001165.1). Classification (NCBI taxonomy): domain Eukaryota; kingdom Metazoa; phylum Chordata; class Actinopteri; order Salmoniformes; family Salmonidae; genus Salmo; species Salmo trutta. The sequence continues at coordinate 41,679,682 of NC_042969.1, read as the reverse complement.
TCATCCTCTCTCCTTCATGCACTGAAGTAGAATCATGAAAGCACAGGAAATGACAGAAATAACGGTAGGACGTCTCAGTTGGTAGAGCATGGTGTTTGCAACGCCAGGGTTGTGGGTTCGATTCCCACAGGGGACCAGTACGGGGGAAAAAAAATTATGAAATGTATGCTTTCTCTACTGTAAGTCGCTCTGGATAAGAGCGTCTGCTAAATGACTACAATATATAATACAATATTTGAAAATAAGAATTTGTTTTTAACTGACTTGCCTAGTTAAATAAAGGTTATATAAAAAAATTATCACTACTTAACAAATGTTGTTTTGTCGAGATCACAAGATAATTTTTCTGATCTGTCCCAGTATATATGATGTCCCACTCTTTCTGAATTCACCCTACAGTAGAGTAGAATATAGTACAGTTCACTACAATACAATACAATACAATACAATACAATAACCAAAATAGATTTGTTCAATGTCAATGTGTCATGTCATAGCTGACACCCCATACGTTCTGCAGACAGACATCTTGGAATATTAATTCGGAGCAAAGATTTAGCATCGTTTTTTGGAAAAGTTGACAAAATAAACTACGAAAATTCTGCATCTGCACAGTTCTTCCAGTAGTTGTCAGAATTGTCAGTGTAAATCGTTAAAAGCAGAGTCATTGAGTATATCGTTGTATGGTTTGTTAGTCTTTGAAATCAATGGTTTTTGTTTGGCATAAACGTTAAAGTGAAAAATCTGAGTCTTTATTCCGTTAGCGTGGACTTGCCTTGAAACAAAGACACAACCACACAATGGCAGATCCGTGATTCTGTTGAACCAGAACCCTAGTCCTGCATTACATCTGGTGCTGGAAACCCACACAGGAATTGGTGAGTTGACTTTTAAAGCATTGGAGCAGAGTCCACACACACCAGTTGAGGCCTACGGTATCTATTTTGAGTTACTGCCCCAAATATCAAGACTGTAGAAAAATGGAACTCCAGCACACACAATTTAACTCTGAATATTTATTATGTATGATGTTAAGGCTCAAGACATTTTTTTAAATAAACTGACACATTCCTTATCTAAATATAATCAATTGAATTTAACAGTAAAGCCTCCTCTTGTGTCATATCTCCAAAAACAAAACAAAAATAATATCTGAGTCCATCTGACCACGGTCACAGCTCAGACTACGGAGAGCACTGTGAAAAGAAAGACACATCTTTGAACTACAACCAGCTACTGTTATGACAGGAGGATACAGCTGATAATGATGAGAAGCACAAACACTGCAATCACAGAGTTTTATTTTCGGGGGCTTATTGCAACCGTTTAAATATCCTCACACACACATAAACAAACACACACACAAAGGAGTACACAACCCAATATGATTAAAATGGCATAAAACATTCCTCTTATGGTCTAAATGCCAGATGCACTGAAACTATGTGTTACTATAAAAAAAAAAAGATATGTCATAAAAACCATTAATTAAATTCACCTGGTGTCATAATAGCTCACGTTGACAGTAATGGAACGTCCCCATCACTAGGTGTTTTATCATTTCCAGAATATATATGTCTGTCTCTGTCTCTCTGTCTCTCTGTCTCTCTGTCTCTCTGTCTCTCTGTCTCTCTGTCTCTCTCTCTCTCTCTCTCTCTCTCTCTCTCTCTCTCTCTCTCTCTCTCTCTCTCTCTCTCTCTCTCTCTCTCTCTCTCTCTCTCTCTCTCTCTCTCTCTCTCTCTCTCTCTCTCTCCTCTCTCTCTCTCTCTCTCTCTCTCTCTCTCTCTCTCTCTCTCTCTCTCTCTCTCTCTCTCTCTCTCTCTCTCTCTCTCTCTCTCTCCCTCTCTCCCTCTCTCCCTCTCCCCCTCTCCCCCTCTCCCCCTCTCCCTCTCCCTCTCCCTCTCCCTCTCCAATGTAAGTGCTTTATTGGAATGGGAAACATATGTTAACATTGCCAAACCAAGTGAAATAGATAATAAACAACAAGTAGCATTCTAGTTCACTCTGTTTTTTTGTTAATTCTTTCCAGTGTGTCAAGTAATTATCTTTTTGTTTTCTCATGAATTGGTTGGGTCTAATTGTGTTGCTGTCCTGGGGCTCTGTGGGGTCTGTTTGTGTTTGTGAACAGAGCCCCAGGACCAGCTTGCTTAGGGGGCTCTTCTCCAGGTTCATCTCTCTGTAGGTGATTGCTTTGTTATGGAAGGATTGGGAATCGCTTCCTTTTAGGTGGTTGTAGAATTTAACGTCTCTTTTCAGGATTTTGATAATTATTGGGTATCGGCCTAATTCTGCTCTGCATTCATTATTTGGTGTTTTACATTGTTCACTGAGGACATTTTTGCAGAATTCTGCATGCTGAGTCTCAATTTGGTGTTTGTCCCATTTTGTGAATTCTTGGTTGGTGAGCGGACCCCAGACCTCACAACCGTAAAGGGCAACGGGTTCTATAACTGATTCAAGTATTTTTAGCCAGATCCTAATTGATATGTCGAATTATATGTTCCTTTTGATGGCATAGAAGGCCCATCTTTCCTTGTCTCTCAGATTGTTCACAGCTTTGTGGAAGTTACCTGTGGGGCTGATGTTTAGGCCGAGGTATGTATAGTTTTTTGTCTGCTCTAGGTCAACGGTGTCTAGATGGAATTTGTATTTGTGGTCTTGGCGACTGGACCTTTTTTGGAACACCCTTCTTTTGGTCTTACTGAGATTTACTGTCAGGGCCCAGGTCTGACAGAATCTGTGCAGAAGATCTAAGTTCTGCTGTAGGCCCTCCTTGGTTGAGGACAGAACCACCAGATCATCAGCAAACAGTAGACATTTGACTTCAGATTCTAGTAGGGTGAGGCCAGGTGCTGCAGACTGTTCTAGTGCCCTCGCCAATTCATTGATATATATGTTGAAGAGGGTGGGGCTTAAGCTGCATCCCTGTCTCACCCACGACCCTGTGTTTTTCTTGCCTGTTTTAACTAAACACTTGTTGTTTGTGTACATGGATTTTATAATGTCATATGTTTTTCCCCCAACACCACTTTCCATCAATTTGTATAGCAGACCCTCATGCCAAATTGAGTGGAAGGCTTTTAAATAATCAACAAAGCATGAGAAGACTTTGCCTTTGTATTGGTTTGTTTGTTTGTTCATTAGGGTGTGCAGGGTGAATACGTGGTCTGTCTTATGATAATTTGGTAAAAAAAACAATTTGACATTTGCTCAGTACACTGTTTTCACTGAGGAAGTGTACGAGTCTGCTGTTAATGATAATGCAGAGGATTTTCCCAAGGTTGCTGTTGACGCATATCCCACGGTAGGTATTGGGGTCAAATTTGTTTCCGCTTTTGTGGATTGGGGTGATCAGTCCTTGGTTCCAAATATTGGGGAAGATGCCAGAGCTGAGGATGATGTTAAAGAGTTTTAGTATAGGCAATTGGAAAACACTAAACAAACAACACTAAGAGTTATCTATCCAAAATGGAGATGTATGGGTAAACCACTTCTCCAATCTTTTTGGCTCTATAACAAAGAACAAACAAAACAGCAAAAACATACACATGATCAAATACAAATCTTCTAATCAACTATGAAGACGACCAGAACCCCACTGCATCTCCAATTACATTGAATGAACTACCAGGAGACAAAATACGAAACCCTCCACCCAAAAAGGCCTGTGGTGTTGATGGTATCCCCAATGAAATGATAAAATATACAGACAACAAATTCCAATTGCCTATACTAAAACTCTTTAGAGTCTATGGATTCTTCAATTACATTGAGCTGATTTCTCACGTGCTGTTCCTTCTTTTTCTGTAGTGTATTTCTGTATTGTTTTAGTGATTCACCACAGTGAGGTGTAGGCTCAGGTTTTCTGGGTCTCTGTGTTTTTGGTTGGACAGGTTTCTACATTTCTTTCTTAGATTTTTGCATTCTTCATCAAATTTTCTTCAGTTTTCTGTTTGAAATGTTTAGATTTCGATAGGGAAGCTGAGAGTTCAAATAAACTGTTTAGGGTTTCTACTTCCAAGTTTACACCTTCACTACTACAGTGGAACGTTTTGTCCAGGAAGTTGTCTAAAAGGGATTGAATTTGTTGTTGCCTAATTGGTTTTTGGTAGGTTTCCACACTGCATTCCTTCCGTCTATAGCATTTCTTAATATTACTCAGTTCCTTTGGCTTTGATGCCTCATGATTGAGTATTGCTTTGTTCAGGTAGACTGTGATTTTGCTGTGGTCTGATAGGGGTGTTAGTGGGCTGACTGTAAACGCTCTGAGAGACTCTGGGTTGAGGTCAGTGATAAAGTAGTCTACAGTACTACTGCCAAGAGATGAGCTATAGATGTACCTAGCGTAGGAGTCCCCTCGAAGCCTACCATTGACTATGTATATACCCAGCGTGCGACAGAGCTGTTGGAGTTGTGACCTGTTTTTGTTCTCTCTCCCTCTCCCTCCCTCTCCCTTTCTCTCTCTCTCCTCCCTCCCTCGCCCTCTCTCTCTCCTTCCCTCCCTCACCCTCTCTCTCTCCTCCCTCTCTCCCTCTCTCTCCTCTCTCTCTCTCCCTCCCTCCTCCCCTCTCTCTCCTCTCTCTCTCTCCCTCTCTGTCTCCTCTCTCTCTTTCCCCCTCTCTCTCTCCCCTCTCTCTCCCCCCTCTCTCTCTCTCCCCCCCTCTCTCTCTCTCTCTCTCTCTCTCTCTCTCTCTCTCTCTCTCTCTCTCTCTCTCTCTCTCTCTCTCTCTCACACTCCTCTCTGTCTCCTCTCTGTCCCCTCTCTCTCCTCTCTCTCTCCCTCTCTGTCTCCTCTCTCTCTTTCCCTCTCTGTCTCCTCTCCCTCTCGCTCTCTCTCTCTCTCCCTCTCTCCCCTCTCTCTCTCTCTCTCTGTCTCCTCTCTCTCTCCCTCTCTGTCTCCTCTCTCTCTTTCCCTCTCTGTCTCCTCTCTCTCTCCCTCCCTCTCCCTGCCTCTCCCTCTCTCTCCCTCGCTGTCTCTCTGTCTCTCTCTTCCTATTTATATCGCTTCCTTTCTATCTTTCTTTAATAAATACTTTTTGTTCTTTTTAGTAAAAACAGGAGCAGAAAAATGTTATGGGTAGAACACTCCAAATAAAGTGTCCACTTGACTCATGTTACAGTTATGCTGCTCTTTCTGACGCCATGACCTATGTAGGGCAATGTTCCACAACATCAGCCCATAGGTGTCTCTTTGTATGGGGGAATGTAGAGCAATGTCCCCCCTCTCTCTCTTTCCCCCTCTCCCTCTATCTCCTCTCTCTCTACCCCCCTTTCTCTATCTCTCCCTCTCTGTCTCCTCTCTCTCTCTCCCTCTCTCTCTGTCTATCTATCTCTCCCTCTCTGTCTCCTCTCTCTCTCTCCTCTCTCTCTCTCTCTCTCCCCTCTCTCTGTCTCCTCTCTCTCCCCCTCTATCTCTCTGTCTCCTCTCTCTCCCCCTCTCCATATGTCTCTCTATTCAATTCAATTCAATTCGCTTTATTGGCATGACGTAACAATGTACATATTGCCAAAGCTTATTTTGTATATTTACAATATAAAAATAAATCAAAATGAGAATCAAAATTGTCAACGGGACAACAGTAACAACAATAACCAAGGGTCAAAATAACCATTCATTCAACAATAACAATAGCCATACAGTAGAGTACATGTGCAGGTTTATTGGTCAGTCAGACACTGTCCCTCAACTTATGGCAGGCAGCAATGTAGTGCGCTGCCAACACACAGCTCTCTGCGTCCTCCCCCAAAAGGACGGGTAGCCTATCCTCATCAGAGAGGTCTTTGAAACCTTGAATAAGGGTTTCAAATTTGGGGAAATGACACTCTCTAATTGTTTTATATTTTTGACATTTTGTCAGGAAATGCAGCTCCGTCTCAGGTTCTGCTGTTGTACAGTGGTTGCACAGCCTTTCCTCTACAGGGAGCCAGGTTTTCCTGTGTCTACCCTTCTCAATGGCAAGGCTGTGCTCACTGAGCCTGTACTTTGTCAAGGTTTTTCTAAGGTTTTGATCAGTAACCATGGTCAAATATTTTGCCATAGTGTACTGTCGATTTAGGGCCAGATAGCACTGCATTTTGCTTTGTGTTTGTGCTTGTGTTTCCCAATAAGCAATGTAGTTTTGTTTTGACTGTGTTGTAATTTGGTTTATTCTGATTGATGGGATGTTCTGGTCCTGAGGCTTCAGTGTGTTAGTAGAACAGGTTTGTGAACTCAGCCCCAGGACCAGCTGGATGAGGGGACTCTTTTCTTTGCTCAGCTCTTGGCATTGCAGGGCTTGGTAATGATATGAGAGGGGGTCACTGTATTTTAGATGTTTCCAAAACTTAATTGCTCTTTTTTGAGTTTTTATTATTAGTGGATATTGGCCTAATTCTGCCCTGCATGCATTGTTTGTAGTTTTCCTCTGGACACATAGGAGAATCTTACAGAACTCTGCATGTAGGGTTTCAATGGGGTGTTTGTCCCATTTGATGAAATCTTGTTTTGCAAGTGGACCCCACACCTCGCTGCCATAAAGTGCAATTGCTTCAATGACATATTCAATTAGTTTTAGCCAAATTTTAATAGGTATTTCAATTTGAATTTGCTTTTTAATGGCGTAGAATGCCCTGCGTGCTTTCTCTCTCAGTTCATTCACTGCCTCATTAAGGTGTCCAGTTGAGCTTATTTTTAAACCTAAGTAATTGTAGTGTGTACAGTACTCTATATATTTTGCACCAATTGAGAACTTTGGTCTAATTCCCTGTCTCTCTATCTCTCTCTCTCTGTCTCTCCCCCTCTCTCTCTGTCTCCTCTCTCTCTATCTCTCTCTCTCTGTCTCTCCCCTCTCTCTCTGTCTCCTCTGTCTCTCTGTTTCCTCGCTCTCTCTCCCTCTATTGAACTCTCCCTCTGACTACTCTCTCTCTCCCCCACTCTCTCTCTATCTATCCCTCGGTCTCCTCGCTCTCTCCCCCTCTGTCTCCTCTGTCTCTCTCTCCCTCTCTCTGTCTATCTATCTCTCCCTCTGTCTCCTCTCTCTCCCTATCTCACCGTCTATGTCTCCTTTCTCTCCCTATCTCACCGTCTGTCTCCTCTATCTCTCCATCTATCTATCTCTCCCTCTATATCTCCTCTCTCCCTCCATCTCTCTCCCTATCTCTCCCTCTCTGTCTCCTCTCTCTCTCTCTCTCTTTCTCTTTCTCTCTCTCTGTCTCTCTCTCCCCCTCCTTCTCTCTGTCTCTCTACCAATTCAATTCAATTTCAATAGATAATAAACACAAGTGAAATAAACAGTTTCTCCCTCTCTGTATCTCTCTCTCTCTCTCTCTGTCTCTCTCTCTCTCTCTCTCTCTCTCTCTCTCTCCTCTCCCTCTCTCCTCTCCCTCTCTGTCTCCTCTCTCTCTCCCTCTCCCTCTCCGTCTCCTCTCTCTCCCTCTCCCTCTCCCTCTCTGTCTCCTCCCTCTCTCCCTCTCTGTCTCATCTCTCTCTCTCCCTCTCCCTCTCTGTCTCCTCTATCTCCCTCTCTCTCTCTTCCTACTTCTATCACTTCCTTTGTATCTTTCTTTAATAAAGACTTTTTGTTCTTTTTTAGTAAAAACAGCAGCAGAAAAATGTATGGGTAGAACACTCCAAATAAAGCGTCCTGCTGACTCATGTTACAGTTATGCTGCTCTTTCTGACGCCATGACCTATATTATACCTCCTTTTGGTTCTTGTTCAGGCTGCTCTCTCTGACGCTGTGATGACATATAATACATCCTCGTGTTGTTTTCTCAGAAAGAATCCAGGATCTTGTTCTGGGGCAGGAAATATTGGAGGAACACAGAGGCTTTCTCTGTCTGTGTTTCCTTTGGAGAGAGTTACTAGAAAGCATGCCTAGGATATAAGTTATGTAGAACAAGTCAAGACCATACCGTACCATACTATACTATACAATACTATACTATACTATACTATACTATACCATACTCGGCCATGCTATACTATACTATACCATGATATACTATGCTATACTATGCCGTACCATACCATGCCATACTATACTACACTACACTACACTACACTATACTATACTGTACTATACTATACTATTCTATACTATACTATACTATTCTATACTATACCATACCAGACCAGACCAGACCATACAATGCTATACAATACTATACTATGCTATACTATGCCATACTATACTATACCAGACCGTACCATGATATGCTATGCTATACTATACTATACTATACCATACCATACTATGCCATGCCATGCTATGCTATGCTATGCTATACTATACCATATTATACCATACCAGACCATACCGTACCATACCATACTATACAATACCATACCATACCATACCATACCATACCATACCATACTATACTACACTATACTATACCATACCATACAATACTATACCATGCTATACTATACTGTACTATACTATACCATGCCAGACCATACAATACTATATTATACTATACCATACCATGCCAGACCATACCATACAATAATATACTATACCATACCATACCATACCATAACATAATATACTATACTATACTATACTATAATATACTATACCATACTATGTCATGCTATACTATACCATACCACACCACACCAGACCAGATCAGACCAGACCAGACCATACCAGACCAGACCAGACCAGACCACACTATACTATACTATACAATACTATACTATACTATACCAGACCACACCAAACCGGGCTATGCTATGCTATGCTATGCTATACTATACTATGCTATACTATACTAAACCATACCATACCATGCTATGCTATTCTATACAATACCATACCATACCATACCAGACCGTACCGTACCATACAATACCATACCATACTATACCATACCATACAATACTGTACTGTACTATACTATACTATACTATACCATAGCATGCAATACTAAACCATGCTATACTATACTATACTATACCATACCAGACCATACAATACTATACTATACTATACCATACCATGCCAGACCATACCACACTATACTATACCATATCATACAATACTATACTATACCATACTATACTATGCCGTGCTATATTATACTATACTATACCATGCCAGACCATACAATACTATACTATGCTACACCATACCATGCCAGATCATACCATACTATACTTACCATACCATACAATACTATACTATACTATACCATGCCATACTATACTATGCCGTGCTATACTATACTATACTATACTATACCATACCATACCACACCAGACCACACCAGACCAGACCACACCACACCACACCAGACCATACCAGACCAGACCACACCAGACCACACCAGACCAGACTATACTATACTATACCAGACCAGACCACACCAGACCAGACCATACTATACCAGACCATACTATACCAGACCAGACCAGACCACACCAGACGAGACCAGACCAGACCATACTATACCAGACCAGACCACACCAGACCACACCAGACAAGACTATACTATACTATACCATACTATACTATACTATACTATACTATACTATACTATACTATACCATGCTATACTGTACCATACCATACAATACTATACTATACTATACCATACAATACTATACCATGCTATACTATACTGTACTATACTATACCATGCCAGATCATACTATACTATACTATACCATGCCATGCCAGACCATACCATACAATAATATACTATACTATACCATACCATACTATACTATACTATACCATACCATACCACACCAGACCACACCAGACCAGACCACACCACACCACACCAGACCATACCAGACCAGACCACACCAGACCACACCAGACCAGACTATACTATACTATACCAGACCACACCAGACCAGACCATACTATACCAGACCATACTATACCAGACCAGACCAGACCACACCAGACGAGACCAGACCAGACCATACTATACCAGACCAGACCACACCAGACCACACCAGACAAGACTATACTATACTATACTATACCATACTATACTATACTATACTATACTATACTATACTATACTATACTGTACCATACCATACAATACTATACTATACTATACCATACAATACTATACCATGCTATACTATACTGTACTATACTATACCATGCCAGATCATACTATACTATACTATACCATGCCATGCCAGACCATACCATACAATAATATACTATACTATACCATACCATACTATACTATACTATACTATACTATACCATACCATACTATGCCATGCTATACCATACTATACTATACCACACCATGCCAGACCACACCAGACCAGACCACCCCAGACCAGACGAGACCAGACCACACCACACCAGTCCAGACCATACTATACTATAATATACTATACTATACTATACCAGACCACACCAGACCAGGCTCTGCTATGCTATGCTATGTTATACTATACTATGCTATACTAAACCATACCATACCATGCCATGCTATGCTATGCTATTCTATACAATACCATACCATACCGTACCGTACCGTACCATACCATGCTATACTATACAATACTATACTGTACTATACTATACCATGCAATACTAAACCATGCTATACTATACTATACTATACTATACTATACCAGACCAGACAATACTATACTATACCATACCATGCCAGACCATACCATACTATACAATACTATACCATACCATACAATACAATACTATACTATACTATACCATACCATACTATGCCGTGCTATATTATACTGTACTATACCATGCCAGACCATACAATACTATACTATACTATACCATACCATGCCAGATCATACCATAATATACTATACTATACCATACCATACCATACTACACTATACTATACTACACTATAATATACCATACCATACCATACTATACTATGCCATGCTATACTATACTATACCATACCAGACCATACCATACCATACCATGCCAGACCATACCACACTATACAATACTATACTATACTATACTATGCTATACCATACTATGCCGTGCTATACTATACTATACCATACTATACCTTACCATACCACACCAGACCAGACCAGACCACACCACACCAGACCACACCAGACCACACCACACCAGACCACACCAAACCAGACCAGACCAGACCAGACTATACTATACCAGACCACACCAGACCAGACCAGACCATACTATACCAGACCATACTATACTATACCAGACCAGACCAGACCAGACCAGACCGCACCACACCAGACCAGACCAGACCAGACCATACCATACTATACCAGTAATTGTAAGATGATGCCACTTCACCAGACCAAATTCCTGGTACATGTAAATGTAATTTGTGTTATAGTGATTGTGATAGCCAGTCATGTGATTGTGATAGCCAGTCATGTGATAGTGATTGTGATAGCCAGTCATGTGATAGTGATTGTGATAACCAGTCATGTGATAGTGATTGGGATAGCCAGTCATGTGACAGCGATTGTGATAACCAGTCATGTGATTGTGATAGCCAGTCATGTGATAGTGATTGTGATAGCCAGTCATGTGCTAGTGATAGCCAGTCATGTGATAGTGATTGTGATAGCCAGTCATGTGATAGTGATTATGATAGCCAGTCATGTGATAGTGATTGTGATAACCAGTCATGTGATAGTGATTGTGATAGCCAGTCATGTGACAGCGATTGTGATAACCAGTCATGTGATTGTGATAGCCAGTCATGTGATAGTGATTGTGATAGCCAGCCATGTGATAGTGATTGTGATAGCCAGTCATGTGATAGTGATTGTGATAGCCAGTCATGTGATAGTGATTGTGATAACCAGTCATGTGATTGTGATAGCCAGTCATGTGATAGCAATATGAAGTTAGTGTAATAGAATGAAAATAGATTTACATTAATGATAAATACTACACAGATGAACCATTTATCCAATCATTTGGTGCTTTGATACTGTAATGATTTGTGTCCCTGTCACTGACTGTGGTAACACTTCCTGTCAACCTTTGTATTGGGGAATGTAGGGTAATGTTCCACAACATCAGCCCATAGGTGTGTCTCTGTTTCTGTGGTTTGAACTGAAGAAACACACATTCAGTGTCACACACCCATCTAGTCAGTCAGTCAGTCAGTCACACACCCATCTAGTCAGTCAGTCAGTCAGTCAGTCAGTCAGTCAGTCAGCTAGTCAGTCAGTCAGCCAGTCAGCCAGTCAGCCAGTCAGCCAGCCAGTCAGCCAGTCAGCCAGCCAGCCAGTCAGCCAGTCAGTCAGTCAGTCAGCCAGTCAGCCAGTCAGTCAGTCAGCTATCAGTCAGTCAGTCAGTCAGTCAGCCAGTGGAAAGTCAACAACAAACCTGCTCTGTTATCTTCTGAAAAAGACAGATAGTGCCATGTCACAGTCTGAATACATAGTGCACTACTTGTGACCTGAGCCCTACTACATAGGAAATATGGTGTCATTGGGGATGCAACCAATGACTAAACCACACAAACAACTGACAAGGGTTTCCCAAAACTCTAATGATATTAACTTTACAATGTCAGGATTAAAACAGTAGGGGTTTGATCATTAACCCAAATACCTTGATGTAAAGACTTCATTATTCAGATCAGACCTCCTCGTCTGCTGTTGTCTCTCTGTCTTCCTGTAAGCCATCTAGAAGTGTTGTTGTCAGCTCTCTCTGTGTGTGTGTGTGTGTGTGTGTGTGTGTGTGTGTGTGTGTGTGTGTGCGTGCGTGCGTGCGTGCGTGTGTGTGTCCTCTGTGTTGTTTTCAGCACATGGAAATTTACCGGACGTGAAGTTTCTCTACAGTGATTAATTTTTATGGTGAACCTTTGCTCTTGCGGCATTGAACTCTGTGTACCACTAACCAATAAACGGTTCATGAAAACAAGTATAAACTTTATGGCCACCATGACAGCTATTATCTTGTTATTTGTCAGCTCTCAGCTGAAGGGGGAGAATAGAATAATATAGTTCAATAATAAGATCATGGAAAATTTGGCAAATTCCTAATGTGCTGAAGTTATCATATTTTACACAAGACAACTGTTTTAGGTGATATATACTTGTTAGTGGTAATAGCTTAATAATAGGCGAATTGCATAATAATAATATTTATCTATACTTTATATTTTTATATAAATACTTTATTTTGCTATTCTATAACGGGATATATAATAGTTTTTTTTGTCTATTTCCTTTGGCTTTCAAATAGGCTACATTCCAACCAAAACAAACTATGGGAAGAAATAAAAGGTTGCCCAGTATCTTAGTCTGCCCATAGTGACATGCTCTATCAGAGATACCTTTAGTATCCTTTCTCTAATACATTATCTTAGTCTGCCCATAGTGACATGCCCCATCAGCGATACCTTTAGTATCCTTTCTCTAATACATTATCTTAGTCTGCCCATAGTGACATAACCCATCAGAGATACCTTTAGTATCCTTTCTCTAATACAGTATCTTAGTCTGCCCATAGTGACATGCTCTATCAGAGATACCTTTAGTATCCTTTCTCTAATACATTATCTTAGTCTGCCCATAGTGACATGCTCTATCAGAGATACCTTTAGTATCCTTTCTCTAACACAGTATCTTAGTCTGCCCATAGTGACATGCTCTATCAGAGATACCTTTAGTATCCTTTCTCTAACACAGTATCTTTGGCCCCATACAGCTGCTACCAGCACCCATAATGCTTTGCAGGTATCTTTCACACAGAGATTATTTTTACCTTTTGTAATTAATTACCTATTAATGTCAGATTTTTATATTTAATTGTTCACTAGCTTTGGCAATGTAAACGTATGTTTCCTATGCCAATAAAACCCTTTGATTTGAGAGAGAGAGAGAGAGAGAGAGAGAGAGAGAGAGAGAGAGAGAGAGGAGGGGAGAAAAGCACAATGACGTAGGTGCAAACTAGAGCAGGCAGTGTGCCAGGAAAGGAGGAGTCTGACGTCAAGGGTTTCAAAATGATAATATATAAATACTTTTCACACAGACTACTCTCAGAACAACCTCGGGAATAAAAAGGAATACTTTTATAGACAAGAAACAACCACAGAAAATACACCCGAGAAAAGGAAAGGCCTACTCGTTTTTCTATTTGTCAAATTACTTTCATTTTGGGAAAATCTCAACTAAGCTAAGGAGAACAAAAGAACATACAACTATTTAAAGAAGAAATCTACTTGTGAATTAAAATAATAAGAAAAGCTCAGAAGTTTGTATAGGAACAGGTGACACCGAGCATCCAGGGGTTTATTTGCCTGTTCCACAGCCTATGTATTTGGACTTGACATATTCCGCTCGCCGCCCTCCTACTATGGTGATAATGGAAGTCCCCAGCATCGATGCCATGTCCCTCTGCGGGCTGCTGGAGGGGGAAGACCCGGGCTGTCTGGTCCTGGACTGCCGCTCATTCTTCTCCTTCAACTCCTCTCACATCCTCGGGTCCACCAACGTCCGCTTCAGTACTATAGTCCGCCGGAGGGCCAGAGGGGGCCTGGGGGTGGGACACATCGTGCCCAACGAGGACACACGGAACCGGTTTCTCTCCGGGGAGTATCAATCGGTTGTGTTTCTCGATGATCGGAGTTTGGACTTCGGCCAAGTGAAGAAGGACGGGACTCTAATGCTTGCGTTGACAGCTCTGTGCCGAGACCCGTGTGGAGCCAGTGTCTTCTTTCTCAAAGGTACATTTTATTTCATTTATTATAAACCTATTATAGTAGCCTATTTCTATATTGTTTACGGACTCACGGTAATAACGAACGGCGCATAACAAATGCCGTAGTGTAGGTCTACGTTAGTTATGAACTGAACACCATGACTGTGTTACTGTTTACAACTATGAGATGGTGACGTGACTGTTGTACAGTACCTGTTGTACAGTATCCTCACGTCCTATCTTGTCATTGTTTAGGTGGTTTTGACACGTTCTCCTCGGAGTATCCAGAGATGTGTACCAAGCCGTCAGCTCCACAGGGTCTCAGTCTGCCCCTCAGCGCCCGTCCAGACAGCGCCGAGCCCGGCTGCAGTCCATGCAGTACACCGCTCTATGACCAGGTTGGTTTTCTTTCAAACATGTATTTTGTATGTTATTACTGTGTAACAGTGCTTTTACCTGTATAATAAATAAACCAACGTCAGTGTGTCGTCAAACAATAGATTCTGCCGTTTTAAACTAACCTCAATTTGGTAGGCTATAGGCGTAAGTATTTATAGACTTTGACATTTATTACTGTTCCTATCGTCATCTCCAATAACACTTTGACATGTTATTACTCTCAAAACAATGTCAGTGTGTCATCAAACTATAGATTTTGACATCTTAGACTAACTTTATTATATTCTATAACTTTAGGGCTGGTGGTTGACTGTTTTCTGTCTTGTTCCTCTCCTCCTCTCCAGGGTGGTCCAGTGGAGATCCTTCCCTTCCTCTACCTGGGCAGTGCCTACCATGCCTCCAGAAAGGACATGTTAGACATGCTGGGTATCACTGCTCTCATCAACGTATCAGCTAACTGCCCCAACCACTTTGAAGAGTCCTTCCAGTACAAGAGTATCCCTGTCGAGGACAACCACAAGGCTGATATCTCCTCCTGGTTCAATGAGGCTATAGAGTTTATCGGTGAGTGTCTTTACATTACGGTCATTTAGCAGACACTCCTATTCAGAGCAACTAACAGTGTATTCAGCTTCAGGTAGCTGGGTAAGAAAACATATTGAGACCTTGGAATTATAAGGTTATATCTGAGATATTTGTCAAAAATGTGCTATTCACATATAACTGATCTTTAGATGGTTCTTCATATGTCTGTGAAGTTAGATTTTGTTTTTTTAAGTACATTTTAGGTGAAAAAAAAAGGTAAACTAGAAAGTTCTATCAGCATAAACCTATTTGAGCTCTAAGGTCTTCAATCACAAGCCTGAACAAATACAGACGGACCAATCAGGACATGTCTTTGCCATCTCCCTCTAAGTGTGGTCTAGGCTAGGCTAGCCATCAATAATGGCACTCGAACAACAAAACAACACTGTCAAGAAATCTTAAAGTAAACGATGTTATCACATTGTTGTTCAGTGATGACAGTAATTTGTTTGATGATCAATCTTGGTAAAATAGTGTTACTCTATCATGTATTTATTTAAATAGCTACGGAACATGTCAAATTCAGAAGTGTCAGAACCTTATGGCTGAACCCAGAACCTTATGGCTGAACCCAGAACCTTATGGCAGAACCCAGAACATTATGGCTGAACCCAGAACCTTATGGCAGAACCCAGAACCTTATGGCTGAACCCAGAACCTTATGGCTGAACCCAGAACCTTATGGCGGAACCCAGAACCTTATGGCGGAACCCAGATGAATATTTCAGAGCCATAAGGTTCTGGGTTCAGCCATAAGGTTCTGTGTGTGATTGCACCCCCCTAATAAAATGGGATTTAGAGATGTTGATACTCTGCACATCAGGTACCTTTCAGTTGAGGACTTTAATGGGTTATGAAAGAAGAATTCACTACAAAACAGTTCTGAGATCTGGGATGTGAAAACATTGATGCTTTGCGCAGGTCATGATATCACTGTCGTTGTAAGTAGCTAGCTAACTAGTTCAGTTTTAATTCTCTCATAGCTCTAGATAACATACAAACATAGGACACAATCCCCAAGCAAGGCAACCACAGCTGTAGTCATAGAAGCCATTGGCTTGGTGGCCAAGCAAACTACTACAACGCAACAGCCAACCCCCTCCCTCTCTCCATCTCTCTCTCCTCTCCTTATTTCAATGTCTTGGATTTAAATTTGAAAACGTTCCTTCCAAACCCAGAGCAGCTGTCTGAGCCATGACTCCCTGCTCCACCACAATGGTGGTGACATCATCACAGCCCCAACCACCCCTCTACTAGACCCCACTTTTAAAGATGTGGTCCCTTTTCATGTAGGAGCCACCAAGCAAACCTAACAGACCCAGGCCTCACTCTGCTTTTGTAGTAGCGGGCAGCCAGAGAGAGATTCCCAAATGGCATCCTATTCCCTTTATAGTACAATGCCCTGGTCTAAAGTAGTGCACTATAAAGGGAATAGGGTTCTATAGGGCCCTGGTCTAAAGTAGTGCACTATATAGGGAATAGGGTTCCATAGGGCCCTGGTCTAAAGTAGTGCACTGTAAATAGGGAATAGGGAGCCATTTGGGACGCATCCAGAGAGAGGCTGATGGTTGAATGCAGCTCCCTCCTCTCCCCTCCATCTCTTTGTTCTGTCGGGACAAAAGGTAGTTTTCTCCACCAGGCTCACGGCCGGCCTTTCTCCCAGATTAATAACCCCAGCAGGGGGGCAGCCAACCCCCCTTTGTCCCTTTCTGCCCCCCTATCCTTGGGGAATAGCTCCCCTGATCCCTGGGGGGGGGGGGTGATCAGCTCCCCTGATCACCCCCCACCCAGACCCATCTAACTTCCCCCTTCCTGGATTAATGACATGGGTTCGTTAGCAACACCATTAGTTAGCAACACTATGGAGGGTGATTTGCAACTGAAATAACCTACTTTTCGATTGGTCACTTCCTGCTGTGGTTTAGTAGGCCTACTGACTGAGCAAAGAGGATGTTGGTCACTTCCTGCTGTGGCTTACAGCTTCCTCATGCTTCAGTTCGGCTGGCGCCTAGCCGAAGTCAGTGTGTTCGTATACTCCCTTAAAAAACCTTCGCTTGAAAAACTAGAAAAAGCAGAAATAGTACTGTTTGTCCATCTAGAGACACCGTAGCCCGTATACACTTCCTCAAAAATAGTCAGAATTAATCTAAGATAACTCAAGAAATCTGTCATTAATTTGGATGTTTTTGCCGAGGACATCTTAGTCGCGCAATTTTACATCTACGTATCTATGATGTTTTGGTGCAGTATTTCTCAATGAAAAAAATGTGCACGAAAACGAGTCGTCTCTGAATGACGACAAATACTTCATTGAATAATAATAATATTGTTGACCAATCACCAACAAAGGGGTGTATACTTTGGCTACCAACTTCTGCTTGCCTTGAGAACAACATTTTGTGTGCCCGAACAACCGGAAAAACCCCTTACCAAAGTCCAAAGTGAACAAAAACATCACAAAATGTTGTCATAATAAATAGGGTTGGCAGGTTAGCCTAGTGGTTAGAACGTTGGGCCAGTATCCGAAAAGGTTGCTAAATCAAATCCCCCGAGCTGACAAGGTAAAAATCTGTCGTTCTGCCCCCTGAACAAGGCAGTTAACCCACTGTTCCTAGGCCGTCATTGTAAACTGATTTGCATAGTTAAATAAAAAAATAAATGTGCAAACTGTTCCAGCTGGGAAGTATGTGGACATGGTTGGTCTGACTGAGCAAGGAGGCCAGTGTAGACAGATTCATGACATACTTGTTAATGTAACTGCTGTGGCAACAGCTACTTGTTAGTATAACTGCTGTGGCAACAGCTACTTGTTAGTATAACTGCTGTGGCAACAGCTACTTGTTAGTATAACTGCTGTAGCAACAGCTAGGCAATGGTAATATATGCCAGTTAGCAGCCACATATATCCAACACAATTGGTATTATATTAGGATCCCCATTAGCTGTTGCAACAGCTACTCTTCCTGGGGTCCACATGAAACATAATATTAATAGACAAGAACAGCTCAAGGACAGAACTACATACATTTACAGTCATATGTGTGTGTATACATTTTACATACTTTTGGTCCCGGGAATCGAACACACTACCCTGTCATTACAAGCACCATGCTCTACCAACTGAGCTACAAAGGACCAATGGTGTTCTAACACAGTCAAGAGAAACCTTTTTGAATCTGGCAACAACTTACACAACTGTCCCACACTTACAGAAGAACTAAGTTGAATATGTTGTATAGATACATAGTTGTACTAATCTCCCCTCTCCTTCTCTCTCTCCTATATAGACTCCATCCGTAATAAAGGCGGTCGTGTGTTTGTCCACTGCCAAGCCGGCATCTCCCGCTCCGCCACCATCTGTCTGGCCTACCTGATGAGGACCAACCGCGTGAAGCTGGACGAGGCCTTTGAGTTCGTCAAGCAGCGCCGTAGCATCATCAGTCCTAACTTCAGCTTTATGGGCCAACTGCTACGGTTTGAGTCCCAGGTCCTGGCTACTTCATCCTGTTCGTCGGAATCCGGGAGTCCTGCCCTGGGGAAGAGCAGTACGGTCTTTAACTTCCCAGTGTCTATCCCCGTCCACGGCTCTACTGGACACGGACAGCTCTCCTTCCTCCACAGCCCCATCACCACCTCACCAAGATGCTAAGGGGAAGAGTAGGATCATATGGAGGGTTGTCTGTCTAAGCCTGGACTTGAACTGAACTGTTACTATTGGTGTTGAGTCGTTGAGACTGTACTGTAACAATACTAGTAGTGACAGGGTCATTGACAATGTACTGTCAGTGTCACTCAACTACAGGTGACTAATCGTTGAGCTTTGGATAGACATTGAGCTCTAGATATGATGGAACCCTTATTGATGCCCTTCTTGGTGTAAATGTAATAAAGAAGTGATCCTGGCATCACAGGACAAAAGGGCTATCTTTTGGAGAGACAAACCAAGTGGCCTAGTTTATGGGTTAAATCCACAGGTCTGCCCCATCGACTTGAAAGGAGTTTCTCTCGCTACCAATATGGCAGTATGGTTATCACAACATCCTCTGTAGAATAAGGAATGACACCCATAGATCTGCCTAGAACACCTCAACTTATAGGAAGAGACAGAGAAGTCAATGGCTGAAGGTGACTGGGGGGAAAGGGTCAATTCTTTAAAGTAAGTTAGAAGTATTTTAATGGGATGAAGAGAAGAAATTGTAGTCAAAGAATCGTTGTCAAAGATGCAAAGTTATTTAACGAGAGTGGGCAGCTTTTGATAATCACTTTTTTTTTTTGGCCTGACACAAGTCTTAACAAAATGGGCAAGTAAACCCTCCCTTGGTCACTTACAGACAGTTGTCATATTTATTGCTACCAACTAGACTCTCAGGAATCACAAATGACCTTCAATGTCCCACAGCTTTGTTCACACAGAGACAAACTGTCTTCCTGAGGGAATCCCGCTAATGCCTCGCCGAACGACGCCGGTTTGGATAAATCACTCCTCAGACTCTTTATTGTTGACAAACAATGAATGTATCTCTGATCTCTGGCCAATCAGCCGGCTCGGAGAGTGCCAGAAGGTTTATTTTAAAGTGGACTGGAAAGCCCCATTCAAATGCAAATGTGGGCCTTTTATAAAATACCATGAGACCCTGACAAACCTGACAATATTGGGGGAAACCGCCAACCAACCATCAGATACCTCTGAAACACCACCATGCCTCTGTAGTGCTAGCAGCTGTTAGCTAACGCTATCTCTGTTAGCATCATGCTAGCTCTGTTAGCATCATGTACTGTTAGCAGCTGCTAGCATTATTGGCCTGCTAGCTCTGTTAACATCATGTACTGTTATTAGCAGCTAGCTCTGTTAGCGTCATTAGCATGCTAGCTCTGTTAGCAATTTGTACTATTAACAGCTCTGGGAGAGAGTCAGAACCCCTAAAGCACTAAGACGGGGATCAGACTCACCAGAGACTGCTGTCTGTCTGATTACCAATGTGATATTTATTGAACTAAAGTAATATATTTCTTACATCTATTTTTGCATATGTTTGTTAGTTGTTTTTGATACCTCTGAATAAATCCAATTTGTCTTTTCTACTTCATTGCAGAACTTTGTCTTCAATATATTAGACCCAAATAAACCACAATCTATGTTATATACATAAAGATAGGATAGATAGGATGACTATACACATAGTCCTACATCATCAATCTACTGTAACACTGACATCTAGGCCTACAAATAGGATAAACATTACAGTGTGGCAGTGTTGGACCTGATCTTAAGGATAAACATTAAAGAAAAAAGAAAAAAATTATCTTGAAACATCTGAAAAATAAGTTTTATCAAGACCATATTTCATAAAAATATAAAAGTTCTGGTGTATTAATCTAATCCATATGGACCCTAAAACCATACAACATGCCTGAACCACAAAGCGGTTAGCCCCTGTATATGTAGTATAGCTACCATACCAAGTATAGTTCCCATGTAGTTCCCATACCTAGTATAGATACCATGCCTAGTATAGATACCATAGTTACATTTTAGTCATTTTTAGTCATATAGTTCCCATACCTAGTACAGATACCATACCTAGTATAGATACCATATAGTTCCCATACCTAGTATAGATACCATACCTAGTATAGTTCCCATTTGTTCCCATACCTAGTATAGTTCCCATAAAGAGTACAGTTCCCATACCTAGTATAGATACCATACCTAGTATAGATACCATATAGTTCCCATACCAAGTATAGTTCCCATACCTAGTATAGTTCCCATACCTAGTATAGTTCCCATATAGTTCCCATACCAAGTATAGTTCACATACCTAGTATATAGTTCCCATACCAAGTATAGTTCCCATACCTAGTACAGATACCATACCTAGTATAGATACCATATAGTTCCCATACCTAGTATAGATACCATACCTAGTATAGTTCCCATATAGTTCCCATACCTAGTATAGTTCCCATACAGAGTACAGTTCCCATACCTAGTATAGATACCATACCTAGTATAGATACCATATAGTTCCCATACCAAGTATAGTTCCCATACCTAGTATAGTTCCCATACCTAGTATAGTTCCCATACCAAGTATAGTTCCCATACCTAGTATAGATACCATATAGTTCCCATACCTAGTATAGTTCCCATACCTAGTATAGTTCCCATACCTAGTACAGTTCCAATATAGTTCCCATACCTAGTGTAGTTCCCATACCTAGAATAGTTCCCATATAGTTCCCATACCTAGTATAGTTCCCATATAGTTCCCATACCTACTATATTTCCCATACCTAGTATAGTTCCCATACCAAGTATAGTTCCCATATAGTTCCCATACCTAGTATAGATACCATATAGTTCACATAGCTAGTATAGTTCCCATACCTAGTATAGTTCACATATAGTTCACATACCTAGTATAGTTCCCATACCTAGTATAGTTCCAATACAGTTCCCATACATAGTATAGGTCCCATATAGTTCCCATACCTAGTATAGTTCCCATATAGTTCCCATACCTAGTATATTTCCCATACCTAGTATAGTTCCCATATAGTTCCCATACCTAGTATAGATACCATATAGTTCCCGTACAGTTCCCATACCTAGTAAAGTTCCCATACCTAGTATAGTTCCCGTACCTAGTATAGATACCATATAGTTCCCATACCTAGTATAGTTCCCATACTTAGTATAGATACCATATAGTTCCCATACCTAATATAGTTCCCATATAATTCCCATGCCTAGCTTTGATACCATACCTAGTATAGTTCCCATATAATTCCCATGCCTAGTATAGATACCATACCTAGTATAGATACCATACCTAGTGTAGTTCCCATACCTAGTATAGTTCCCATACCTAGTATAGTTCCCGTACCTAGTACCGTTCCCATACCTAGTATAGTTCCCATACCAAGAATAGTTCCCATTCCTAGTATAGTTCCCCTATAGTTACCATACCTAGTATAGTTCCCGTATAGTTACCATACCTAGTATAGTTCCCATACCAAGTATAGTTCCCATACCTAGTATAGTTCCCGTGTAGTTACCATACCAAGTATAGTTCCCATACCTAGTATAGTTCCCGTATAGTTACCACACCTAGTATTGTTGCGTCAAAAGACAGGTATTCATATTCAAGGCGTTCAGATTTTCAACTGATTTCAAAGATAAAACACCAGCAGGAGGCGAAAGAGTGTATGCATTGTGGAACCCATCATTAGCTTGTGTTTCCCTGGGGAACATATATACTGGTGCACCTTTGTGATAGCAGGTGGTGAAATGTTTGGTGGAAAAGCATTTCACTGGAAGTCCTTCACGGAAGAGGAGACTCTCATCCATACACATTCAGCTCATTTAGGATTCTGGAGACTCAACCGGTAGGCACATGGACATTGTTGTGTAAAATTGTTGCCAGTTAGGTGTTTATTTGTGTTGAGAATTGAGACCAATTGTCTAATTTAGTAAATAGTATAATTTAGATAATATGACTACATTAAGATTATATATTTAATTTGAAATGACCTTACTTGAAGTAATGTATATTTCTTTTTGTGTTTTGCCTTTAAAGGTTATCAACCTAACGAACTGACTAACTGACTAACTGACTGACTGACTGACTAAAGAAATAAAAGAAGTCAGAAGAAAATTGAGTTGTCTCTTGCGTCCTTCAGTCCTTAGGCCTTTTTCAAGTTTGGGCAAAGAGCTGCAGTGTGAACCATACACAACTTGACAGTTGATAACCGCGTGGCAGTGAAGACAAAAGGATTAACGGCCTGAAGTCAGGAAAGCTGTCGTCGCAGAGAGGAATATTGACTGACATCTCAACATGGCGGAGGAAGCTCTTGGAATAACAGTGAAGGAGCTGAAGCAAAAAAGAACTTTAGCTAAAAGCACTTTTACCAAGCAGGCAAACTTCCTCAGCAGAGTCGCAAAGCACATGACTAAAAGAGAACTACAAGAGGAGTTCAAGAAGCTCAAGTCGGAGGCGAGGACGGTCAGTGAGACAAATGACGAGTACAGGGCTGGCCTTCTGGCAGACATTGAAGCTGGAACCGATGAGGGTGAAGAAGCTGAACTGAGCAAGGAGAAGCAGAATGAAGTTGAGAAGACGTTCCAAGAATGCGAAGCACGATTGGATGAGGTCAGGGAGATGGTCCAGTCCAATCTATAGCCTAGATATGGCGAAAATGAGGTGAAGTCTGCAATCCATGAAGCCGAGACAGCCTGTGATGGAGTTGCTCAGATACCTGTTACCGCTATAAACAGAGATGGCTTTGAGCTACGGTGGGATAGTGTGAAAACACAAGTCCAAAATGCAATCGCAAGCCTAGCAGAGTGGGAGATGTGGATTCTGGTGGCAGAAAAGGAAAGGCTCGGAGGGAGAGTGAAGGATCTGAAGGCATTTGGCAACAACCTTGAAGCAAGGAGGGCAGGATTTCTCACAGCACAAAGAATTGCAGAAGAGGAGAGAGTCGGAGGGAGAGTGCCGCAGGTGCCCATGGCAGCTCCACAACCGACACTGAGGATAAAGCCAATCTGTCTACCCAAGTTCAGTGGGTATAAAAGGAACTTCCATCGATGGAGAAGAGACTGGGAGAGTCTGCAAAAGCAGGGGGAACCAACAGGCTCAGTCGAAGTAAAGAGGATCCAACTCATTGACAGTATAGATGAGAGGATATGCAGAGGCCTCCGTTTGTCTTCCTACAACACTGCTGAGGACATGTTCAGGGTGCTGGAAAACAGATATGGAAACAAGTCTACAATTGCCTTGGAGATAATGGAGGATCTGGAGAAAATTCCTGCTTTAAGGGCAAATCAGCCTAGGAAAGT
This sequence comes from Salmo trutta, assembly GCF_901001165.1. NCBI lineage: Eukaryota > Metazoa > Chordata > Actinopteri > Salmoniformes > Salmonidae > Salmo > Salmo trutta. The sequence goes on along the minus strand of NC_042969.1, from coordinate 41,655,196 downwards.
TATCGACATGATCCAAACTATAGAGAAGGCCCTGGATGACCTCACGGAGCTTGGAAACACAGGAGCCATCAACAACCCTCTAGTGATCAGATCCATAGAAAGCAAGTTACCTGACGACATCAAGAGAGAGTGGCTTGTCTTCATGGTTAATCCGAGGAATAATGTCACACCAGACAATCACTTTGAGAACCTTCTTAAATTCCTGAAAACACAAGAGGAAATTCTTGAAAAAATGGAGCAGCTGGGAGTGAGTGAAAGGCCAGAAAAGAGAAATGCTTGCATGGAGAGGAAATATGCGTCCACGCGGTTGTCCACAACAAAAGGAGGCTGTGTTGTGTGGTGATGAAAAGCACAGAGAAAATATATTCTTTTGCAAGCGTTTCAAGGAACTGAAGCCGGTGGGAAAGTTGGCTGCTGTAGAAAAGCTGGGGGCCTGCAAGAGGTGCTTGGTCTGTCATGGAGAAGATGAGGAATGCAAAGAGACATACCTGTGCAGGAACAGAAACTGTAAAAAAGACCACCATTTCTTTCTATGCCTGAAGGGCGACTTCAGGAGGAGTGACTCAGAAAGAAGACAATTCAATGTGAGAAGGCATACGCGGACTGAGGAGCAGGAAGATTTTGTATCTAAACTCTCCCCAGAGATGGCGGACAAATTCAAGAGAGCGTTCACCAATATCACCGCAAAGACAAACTGTGGTGAAAAGATCCAGCTTGGAGAGATTGTGTCAAGTGCAGTAGAAGAATTGCCAGTTATTCTAATGCTGCTTGAGGTAACTGCCAATGCAGGACAAAAAATTGGAACCCTGATCGACTTGGCATCGGACACAAATTATATCACCCACAGAGCTGCCAGGAGATTAAATCTTGGAAGTGAAAACGTCACTTTAGTCGTCCATGGAGTTGGGGGGATGGCCATGAAGGTTAAAACCAGAAGATATCTCCTCAGAGTGAGGGTCAAAATGCCTAGAGGCACAGAAAGAGCCCATGAGCTTGTCTGCTATGGTTTGAATGAAATTGCCAACATCCACAGAGTCATCAAACCTGAGCAACTCAAGAAGTTCTTCCCAGAAGTCAGTCTAGGAGATCTGAGGAGACCGGAGAGCATTGAGCTACTGATAAGCCACCGCGAAGGAAGACTTGCTCCGCAAAGAGTGAAGGTGATTGGAGACCTTGTCTTATGGGAGAGCCCGCTAGGAAAGATTGTTGGTGGAGCACATCCAGATCTGTTTGAAGAAGTCAATATGGCTGCGCACAGGTCTGGAGCGCACTTTGCTCGATCCATGAGAGCAACCGCTGTCAAGTATCAAGAGATAACTAAAACACAAGAGTTCACAGCTGAAACCAAAAGCACAGTTGCTCGCAGAGAGTTCTTGGATTGGTGGAAATGGGATAGCATTGGAGCAGCTTGCGAACCGAAGTGTGGAGGATGCCGGTGCGGCAATTGTCAACCAAGAGGCAAGGAAATGACTCTGAGTGAGGAAAGGGAGCTGGAGATCATAAGGAAAGGCCTCACCTACATCAAAGCAGATGCTCACAGCGATAAACTGCACTGGGACACAAAATACCCCTGGATTCAAGATCCAAGTTCCCTTCCCTACAACAGGAGTGGGGTTGAAGCCACCTTCTTAAGAACAGAAAAACAACTCAAGAAAGAGCCAGAGTGGAAAATAGCATACACAGCTCAAGTACAGGAAATGGTGGAGAGAAGAGCAGCAAAGAAACTCATCAAAGAGATGATCGCCAGCTGGAAAGGACCAGTATGGTATGTCAGCCACTTGGTGGCGCCAAACCCACACTCTGTCACAACACCTGTGCGACTGGCATGGAACAGCAGCCAGAAGTTTAAAGGGGTCAGCATGAATGACCTGCTGCTGAAAGGGCCTGATGTCCTCAATCCCATCCAAGCAGTACTACTCAGGTTCAGAAGAGGTGTCCATGCTGCTCTTGGCGACATCAGGAAGATGTACAATTCGGTGTGGTTAGAAAACCTGGAGATGCATCTCCACAGATTTCTCTGGAGAAACACTGAGGAGGAAGAGATTGAAGAGTATGCCATCACCAGAGTCAACATTGGCGATCGACCAGCAGGGTGCACTGCACAACTGGCCATGAGAGAGACAGCAAAACTGCCCATGTTCGCTCACCTGGAGGAGGAACGTAGGATCCTTGAAGAGGATGCCTATGTCAATGACATCCTGACTTCCCATAATGACTTACAAAAGCTGGACAAGGACACCAAAAGAGTTGAAGAGATCCTGAGGACAGGCGGATTCTTCCTCAAACCCTGGGTCCAGTCAGGCCAAAGTGGGAGGCAGGAGATCGTACCAGGAGAGCAAGGAGCGGTGTCAGGGACAGTACTTATTCTCCCAAACCAGATGAGGAACGGAGACAATAAAGCCCTTGGAGTTGGATACCTTAAAGAGGACAAACTGTACCTTATGACTTCAATCAATTTCTCAAAGAGGAAAAAGAAGATGAGAGTCGGACAAAATCTCCTTGAAGAAGAAGTGAGAGGGAAAACTCCAAACCCACTGACGAGAAGAGAACTGCTAAGCCAAGTAGCTAGCCTGTATGACCCAATAGGCCTCGTCACACCTGCCAAACAAAAGGGCGCCATTCTTGTCAGAAAGGCGTTTCAAGAAGCTGGAGGCAAAACTCTGACCCGAAACACGTGGGACAAACCTCTGTCTGAACAATTGAGAGAAGAAGCCATCAAACTGTTTGAGGAGTACACACGTCTTAGCCAAATCACCTTCCACAGAAGCCTCACACCAGTCAACTGGATTGGTAAACCTTGGGGAATAACATTCTCTGACGGAAGTGAGAAGAGCTATGGAGCCGTAGTGTACTTCAGATGGGAAACCGAGCAAGGCATCCAAGTCAGGTTGGTTGAGTCCAAAGCAAAACTCACACCTTTGGACCAAAAGGGGGAGGCAGTGAAAGCTGAAATCTGCAGTGCTGTCTGCGCAGCACGACTTCGAAAGTACGTTGAAAAACACAGTCGTATAGAAATTGAACGATGGCTCCATCTGCTGGACAGTCAAACTGTGGTGGGAGCTATCCAGAGAGACAGTTATGGGTATCAATCTTTCTTCGCGAACAGAGTTGGAGAGATCCAGAAATCCACATCCGTCAAAGACTGGTGGTGGATCCCGGGAGGCCTGAACAATGCTGACATCATAAGAGGGCCAGCCCCGGAAGACCTCCAAGAAGATTCCATGTGGCAAAATGGACCAGCGTTCCTGCGGCAACCCATGGAAGAGTGGCCACAGAAGTCAGCCAAAGAAATTGCAGCTTATGCCAAGGAAGGCATAAACAAACTTCAAAGGAAATATTTCTCTGCAGCACTGACCAGAGCGCAGGCCAAGAGAAACAAGAATGATGTACTTCCTGAAGTTGAAGTTCAGAAGGAAAGTCAGAGTGATGCACAGCAAAGCAGGCAAAATAACCCAGATGAACCTAAGACCAAGATCCGAAGACCACCAGCTGGCTCTGCGGTAACAAAACTGATTGACATCAGGAAATTCAGCAGCCTGACCAGGCTGATCCGAGTCACTGCCTGGGTTTGGAGAGCTGCAACGAAATGGAAAGAAGTGTTGACCAGGAATTCAGCCTCAGATAAACCAAAGTGGGAGGAAATTCTTTCAACAAACTGGAAGTCCAGAGGCAAACAAGCTGTACTCACTGTTGGGGAGTGTGAAGATGCACTAAGAGACCTGTTCCTTGCAGCTCAAGAAGGTATAACCTTTCAAGGCACCACTCTCAACAGACTCGCTGTTTACAGAGATGAAGAGACTGGGCTCTTGGTTTGTGGAGGGAGGTTCAAGATCTTTGATGAGGACGAGACTGCTGTACCAATTCTACCATATGAGGCATGGATATCCACTCTCCTAGCCCAAGAGGCCACTCCCCTCACAGGAATGGTGCTGCAGAAGCAGCTGTTCGCACTGTGAAGCGGGCCTTGCACAATATGAGAGGCGAAGGACTCTTCACATGGAGTGAGTTTCAAACATTTATGTTCATGGCTGCTAACCTTGCCAATGAAAGGCCCATAGATGCCAGGACTCAGAGCCGGGAGGACTGCATAGAATACATCAGCCCTAATTCTCTTCTGCTTGGAAGGACTGGACCTAGGGGAGACTTAGGAAGCTTTGAGTTTGAAGACTACTCCTACAAATGGTTAAGAGTCATTCAAGCAGAAGTTAACTGGTTCTGGAGGAAGTGGAGTCAGTTGGCTGGACCTAACCTGTTTGTGAGGAGTAAGTGGCACACAAAGCAGCGAAACGTGGCCGTTGGAGACGTCGTCTGGCTTGCAGACCAGAACGCTTTGAGGAGTCAGTATAAGCTTGGTAGGGTCGTCAATGTCAACGCTGACAAGGAGGGCATTGTGAGAGATGCAAATATACGAACCTTCCCAAGTTATCCTATCTCAACTTTGAAGCATGTTTGTGGAGACAAAGCAAAGTAACGTTAAACCAAAATCCCTGCTACAATTCTTCACAGTGACGTCAGGCGTTTGGTTGTGTTATTACCTGTAGAAGACCAGATGTAAAGCCATCGAAGATGGAGCCGATGTGACCTCCTTGGGTTCAAGAACCAGGAGATCAAGTGGGAGGAGTTGCGTCAAAAGACAGGTATTCATATTCAAGGTGTTCAGATTTTCAACTGATTTCAAAGATAAAACACCAGCAGGGGGCGAAAGAGTGTATGCATTGTGGAACCCATCATTAGCTTGTGTTTCCCTGGGGAACATATATACTGGTGCACCTTTGTGATAGCAGGTGGTGAAATGTTTGGTGGAAAAGCATTTCACTGGAAGTCCTTCACGGAAGAGGTGACTCTCATCCATACACATTCAGCTCATTTAGGATTCTGGAGACTCAACCGGTAGGCACATGGACATTGTTGTGTAAAATTGTTGCCAGTTAGGTGTTTATTTGTGTTGAGAATTGAGACCAATTGTCTAATTTAGTATATAGTATAATTTAGATAATATGACTACATTAAGATTATATATTTAATTTGAAATGACCTTACTTGAAGTAATGTATATTTCTTTTTGTGTTTTGCCTTTAAAGGTTATCAACCTAACTAACTAACTAACTAACTAACTAACTAACTAACTAACTAACTAACTAACTAACTAACTAACTGACTAAAGAAATAAAATAAGTCAGAAGAAAATTGAGGTGTCCCTTGCGTTCTTCAGTCCTTAAAGGCCTTTTTCAAGTTTGGGCAAAGAGCTGCAGTGTGAACCATACACAACTTGACAAGTATAGTTCCCATGCCTAGTATAGTTCCAGTATAGTTCCGGTACCTGGAATAGTTTCCGTATAGTTCCCATATAGTTCCCATACCTAGTATAGTTCCCGTATAGCTCCAATACCTGATATAGTTACCATACCTAGAATAGTTCCCATAGCTTGTATAGTTCCTGTACCTAGTGTAGTTCCCATACCTAGTGTAGTTCCCATACCTAGTATAGTTCCCGTGTAGTTCCCATACCTAGTATAGTTCCCATTTAGTTCCCATACCTAGTACACACCCAGTATAGTTCCCATACCTAGTATAGTTCCCGTATAGTTCCCATACCTAGTATAGTTCCTGTATAGTTCCCATACCTAGTATAGTTCCCATACCTAGTATAGTTCCCGTATAGTTCCATACCTAGTATAGTTCCCATATAGTTCCCATACCTAGTATAGTTCCCATACAGTTCCCATACATAGTATAGCTCCCATATAGTTCCCATACCTAGTATAGTTCCCATACCAAGTATAGATACCAAATAGTTCCCATACCTAGTATAGTTCCCATATAGTTCCCATACCTAGTATAGATACCATATAGCTCCAATACCTGATATAGTTACCATACCTAGAATAGTTCCTATAGCTTGTATAGTTCCTGTACCTAGTATAGATACCATATAGTTCCCATACCTAGTATAGTTCACATACCTAGTATAGATACCATATACTTCCCGTATAGTTCCCATACCTAGTAAAGTTTCCATACCTAGTATAGATACCATATAGTTCCCATACCTAGTATAGTTCCCATACCTAGTATAGATACCATATAGTTCCCATACCTAGCATAGTTCCCGTATAGTTCCCATACCTAGTATAGTTCCCATACCTATTATAGTTCCTGTATAGTTCCCGTACCTGGTATAGTTACCATACGTAGTATAGTGCCCATACCTAGTATAGTTCCCGTACCGAGTATAGTTCCCATACCTAGTATAGTTCCTGTGTAGTTCCCATACCTAGTATAGTTCCTATAAAGTCCCCATACCTAGTATACTTCCGGTATAGTTCCCATACCTAGTATAGTTCCCATACCTAATATAGTTCCCGTATAGTTCCCATACCTAGTATAGATCACATACCTAGTATCGTTCCCATACCTAGTATAGTTCCCATACAGTTCCCATACATAGTATAGGTCGCATATAGTTCCCATACCTAGTATAGATACCAAATAGTTCCCATACCTAGAATATTTCCCATAAAGTTCCCATACCTAGTATAGTTCCCATACCTAGTATAGATCCCATATAGTTCCCATACCTAGTATAGTTCACATACCTAGTATAGTTCCGGTATAGTTCTCATACCTAGTATAGATCCCATACCTAATATAGTTCCCGTGTAGTTCCCATACCTAGTATAGTTCACATACCTAGTATAGTTCCCATATAGTTCCCATACCTGGTATAGTTCCCGTATAGTTACGAAACATAGTATAGTTCCCGTACCTAGTATAGTTCCCGTACCTAGTATAGTTCCCATACCGTGTATAGTTCCCATACCTAGTATAGTTCCCATACCTAGTATAGATACCATATAGTTCCCGTATAGTTCCCATACCTAGTAAAGTTCCCATACCTAGTATAGTTCCCGTGTAGTTCCCATACCTAGTATAGTTCCCATATATTTCCCATACCTAGTGCACCCCCAGTATAGTTCCCATACCTAGCATAGTTCCCATACCTAGTATAGTTCCCGTATAGTTCCCATACCTAGTATAGTTCCCGTATAGTTTCCATACCTAGTATAGTTCCCGTATAGTTCCCATACCTAGTATAGTTCCCATACCTTAGTATAGTTCCCGTATAGTTTACATACCTAGTATAGTTCCCGTATAGTTCCCGTACCGAGTATAGTTCCCATACCTAGTATAGTTCCCGTGTAGTTCCCACACCTAGTATAGTTCCTATATAGTCCCCATACCTAGTATACTTCCGGTATAATTCCCAAACCTAGTATAGTTCCCATACCTAGTATAGTTCCAGTATAGTTCCCATACCTAGTATAGTTCCCATACCTAATATAGTTCCCGTATAGTTCCCATACCTAGTATAGTTCACATACCTAGTATAGTTCCCATATCTAGTATAGTTCCCATACATAGTATAGGTCCCATATAGTTCCCATACCTAGTATAGATACCAAATAGTTCCCATACCTAGTATAGTTCCCATACCTAGTATAGTTCCCGTATAGTTCCCATACAGTTCCCATACATAGTATAGGTCCCATATAGTTCCCATACCTAGTATAGTTCCTGTATAGTTACCATACCTAGTATAGTTCCTGTTTAGTTCCCATACCTAGTATAGTTCCCATACCTTGTATAGATCCCATACCTAGTATAGTTCCCTTAACTAGTATAAATTCACCATACCTAGTATAGTTCCCATACCTAGTATAGTTCCCATTTAGTTCCCATACCTAGTATAGTTCCCCTACCTAGTATAGTTCCCATATAGTTCCCATATAGTTCCCATACCTAGTATAGTTCCCATACCTACTGTAGTTCCCATATAGTTCCCATACCTAGTATAGTTCCCATACCTAGTTTAGATACCAAATAGTTCCCATACCTAGTATAGTTCCCATATAGTTCCCATACCTAGTATAGATACCATATAGCTCCAATACCTGATATAGTTACCATACCTAGAATAGTTCCCATAGCTTGTATAGTTCCTGTACATTGTATAGTTCCCATACCTAGTATAGTTCCCTTGTAGTTCCCATACCTAGTATAGTTCCCATATAGTTCCCATACCTAGTACACACCCGGTATAGTTCCCATACCTAGTATAGTTCCCATATAGTTCCCATACCTAGTATAGTTCCCGTATAGTTCCCCTACCTGGTATAGTTACCATACGTAGTATAGTTCCTATAAAGTCCCCATACCTAGTATAGTTCCCGTACCGAGTATAGTTCCCATACCTAGTATAGTTCCTATAAAGTCCCCATACCTAGTATAGTTCCCGTATAGTTCCCATACCTAGTATAGTTCCGGTATATTTCCCATACCTAGTATAGTTCCCATACCTAATATAGTTCCCATACAGTTCCCATACATAGTATAGGTCCCATATAGTTCCCATACCTAGTATAGTTCCCATACCTAATATAGTTCCCGTATAGTTCCCATACCTAGTATAGATCACATACCTAGTATCGTTCCCATACCTAGTATAGTTCCCATACAGTTCCCATACATAGTATAGGTCGCATATAGTTCCCATACCTAGTATAGATACCAAATAGTTCCCATACCTAGAATATTTCCCATAAAGTTCCCATACCTAGTATAGTTCCCATACCTAGTATAGATACCATATAGTTCCCATACCTGGTATAGTTCCCATATCTAGTATAGATCCCATATAGTTCCCATACCTAGTATAGTTCACATACCTAGTATAGTTCCGGTATAGTTCTCATACCTAGTATAGATCCCATACCTAATATAGTTCCCGTGTAGTTCCCATACCTAGTATAGTTCACATACCTAGTATAGTTCCCATATAGTTCCCATTCCTAGTCTAGTTCCCATACCTAGTATAGTTCCCATACCTGGTATAGTTCCCGTATAGTTACGAAACATAGTATAGTTCCCGTACCTAGTATAGTTCCCGTACCTAGTATAGTTCCCATACCTTGTATAGTTCCCATACCTAGTATAGTTCCCATACCTAGTATAGATACCATATAGTTCCCGTATAGTTCCCATACCTAGTATAGTTCCCGTGTAGTTCCCATACCTAGTATAGTTCCCATATATTTCCCATACCTAGTACACCCCCAGTATAGTTCCCATACCTAGTATAGTTCCCATACCTAGTATAGTTCCCGTATAGTTCCCATACCTAGTATAGTTCCCGTATAGTTTCCATACCTAGTATAGTTCCCGTATAGTTCCCATACCTAGTATAGTTCCCATACCTTAGTATAGTTCCCGTATAGTTCCCGTACCTGGTATAGTTACCATACGTAGTATATTGCCCATACCTAGTATAGTTCCCGTACCGAGTATAGTTCCCATACCTAGTATAGTTCCCGTGTAGTTCCCACACCTAGTATAGTTCCTATATAGTCCCCATACCTAGTATACTTCCGGTATAATTCCCAAACCTAGTATAGTTCCCATACCTAGTATAGTTCCAGTATAGTTCCCATACCTAGTATAGTTCCCATACCTAGCATAGTTCCCATATCTAGTATAGTTCCCATACATAGTATAGGTCCCATATAGTTCCCATACCTAGTATAGATACCAAATAGTTCCCATACCTAGTATAGTTCCCATACCTAGTATAGTTCCCGTGTAGTTCCCATACAGTTCCCATACATAGTATAGGTCCCATATAGTTCCCATACCTAGTATAGTTCCTGTATAGTTACCATACCTAGTATAGTTCCTGTTTAGTTCCCATACCTAGTATAGTTCCCATACCTTGTATAGATCCCATACCTAGTATAGTTCCCTTAACTAGTATAAATTCACCATACCTAGTATAGTTCCCATTTAGTTCCCCTACCTAGTATAGTTCCCATATAGTTCCCATATAGTTCCCATACCTAGTATAGTTCCCATACCTACTGTAGTTCCCATATAGTTCCCAGACCTAGTATAGTTCCCATACCTAGTTTAGATACCAAATAGTTCCCATACCTAGTATAGTTCCCATATAGTTCCCATACCTAGTATAGATACCATATAGCTCCAATACCTGATATAGTTCCCATACCTAGAATAGTTCCCATAGCTTGTATAGTTCCTGTACCTTGTATAGTTCCCATACATAGTATAGTTCCCTTGTAGTTCCCATACCTAGTATAGTTCCCATATAGTTCCCATACCTAGTACACACCCGGTATAGTTCCCATACCTAGTATAGTTCCCATATAGTTCCAATACCTAGTATAGTTCCCGTATAGTTCCCCTACCTGGTATAGTTACCATACGTAGTATAGTTCCTATAAAGTCCCCATACCTAGTATAGTTCCCGTACCGAGTATAGTTCCCATACCTAGTATAGTTCCTATAAAGTCCCCATACCTAGTATAGTTCCCGTACCGAGTATAGTTCCCATACCTAGTATAGTTCCGGTATATTTCCCATACCTAGTATAGTTCCCATACCTAATATAGTTCCCATACAGTTCCCATACATAGTATAGGTCCCATATAGTTCCCATACCTAGTATAGTTCCCATACCTAGTATAGATACCAAATAGTTCCCATACCTAGTATAGTTCCCATACCTAGTATAGTTCCCGTATAGTTCCCATACCTAGTATAGTTCCCATACCTTAGTATAGTTCCCGTATAGTTCCTGTACGTGCTATAGTTCCCATACCAAGTATAGTTCCCATACCTAGTATAGTTCCCGTGTAGTTCCCATACCTAGTATAGTTCCTATATAATCCCCATACCTAGTATACTTCCGGTATAGTTCCCATACCTAGTATACTTCCCATACAGGGGTATAGTTCCCGTATAGTTCCCATACCTAGTATAGTTCACATACCTAGTATAGTTCCCAAATCTAGTATAGTTCCCATACAGTTCCCATACATAGCATAGGTCCCATATAGTTCCTATACCTAGTATAGTTCCTGTATAGTTACCATACCTAGTATATTTCCTGTATAGTTCCCATACCTAGTATAGTTCCCATACCTAGTATAGTTCCCGTGTAGTTCCCATACCTAGTATAGTTCCTATATAGTCCCCATACCTAGTATACTTCCAGTATAGTTCCCATACCTAGTATACTTCCAATACAGGGGTATAGTTCCCATATAGTTCCCATACCTAGTATAGTTCCCATACCTAGTATAGTTCCCATACCTAGTATAGTTCCCATACCTAGTATAGTTCCCATATCTAGTATAGTTCCCGTGTAGTTCCCATATCTAGTATAGTTTCCATACCTAGCATAGTTCCCATATAGTTCCCATATCTAGTATAGTTCCCATATAGTTCCCATACCTACTATAGTTCCCATATAGTTCCTATTCATAGTATAGTTCCCATATAGTTCCCATACCTAGTATAGTTCCCATACCTAGTATAGTTCCCATATAGTCCACAATCCTAGTATATATACCATACCTAGTATAGTTCCCATATAGTTCCCATACCTAGTATAGTTCCCGTATAGTTCCCATACCTAGTATAGTTCCCGTATAGTTCACATACCTAGTATAGTTCACATACCTAGTATAGTTCCCATACAGTTCCCATACATAGTATAGGTCCCATATAGTTCCCATACCTCGTATAGTTCCCATATAGTTCCCATACCTAGTATAGATGCCATATAGTTCCCATATCTAGTATAGATGCCATATAGTTCCCATACCTAATATAGATGCCATATACTTCCCGTATAGTCCCCATACCTAGTATAGTTCCCATACCTAGTATAGATACCATATAGTTCCCATACCTAGTATAGTTCCCATACCTAATATAGTTCCTGTATAGTTCCCATACCTCGTATAATTCCCATACCTAGTATAGTTCCCGTACCTAGTATAGATACCATACTTAGTATAGTTCCCGTACCTAGTATAGATACCATACTTAGTATAGTTCCCGTACTTAGTATAGTTACCCTACCTAGTATAGTTCCCATACCTAGTATAGTTCCCGTACCTAGTATAGTTCCCGTACCTAGTATAGTTCCCATACCTAGTATAGTTCCTGTGTAGTTCCCATACCTATTATAGTTCCCATATAGTTCCCATACCTAGTAAACTTCCGGTATAGTTCAAATACCTAGTATAGTTCCCATACCTAGTATAGTTCCCGTATAGTTCCCAAACCTAGTATAGTTCGCGTATAGTTCCCGTACCTGGTATAGTTATCATACGTAGTATAGTGCCCATACCTAGTATAGTTCCCGTTCCGAGTATAGTTCCCATACCTAGTATAGTTCCTGAGTAGATCCCATACCTAGTATAGTTCCTATATAGTTCCCATACCCAGTATACTTCCGGTATTGTTCCCATACCTAGTATAGTTCCCGTATAGTTCCCATACCTAGTATAGTTCACATACCTAGTATAGTTCCGGTATAGTTCACATACCTAGTATAGTTCCCATACCTAATGTATTTCCCGTATAGTTCCCATACCTAGTATAGTTTCCATATAGTTCCCATACCTGGTATAGTTCCCATACTTAGTATAGTTCCCATACTTAGTATAGTTACCCTACCTAGTATAGTTCCCATACCTAGTATAGTTCCCATACCTAGTATAGTTCCCATATAGTTCCCATACCTAGTATAGCTCCCATACCTAGTATAGATACCATATAGTTCCCATACCTAGTAAAGTTCACCTACCTAGTATAGTTCCCGTACTTAGTATAGTTCCCGTACTTAGTATAGTTCCCGTACTTAGTATAGTTTCCGTACATAGTATAGTTCCCATACCTAGTATAGTTCCAGTACTTAGTATAGTTATCCTACCTAGTATAGTTACCCTACCTAGTATAGTTCCCATACCTAGTATAGTTCCCATATAGTTCCCATACCTAGTATAGTTCCCATATAGTTCCGATACCTAGTATAGCTCCCATACCTAGTATAGATACCATATAGTTCCCATACCTAGTAAAGTTCCCATACCTAGTATAGTTCCCATACCTAGTATAGATACCATATAGTTCCCATACCTAGTATAGTTCCCATACCTAGAATAGTTCCCATATATTTCCTATACCTAGTACACCCCCGGTAGAGTTCCCATACCTAGTTTAGTTCCCATACCTAGTATAGTTCCCATATATTTCCCATACCTAGTATAGTTCCTGTATAGTTCCCGTACCTGGTATAGTTACCATACGTAGTATAGTTCCCATAACTAGTATAGTTCCCGTGTAGTTCCCATACCTAGTATAGTTCCTATATATCCCCATACCTAGTATACTTCCGGAATAGTTCCCATACCTAGTATAGTTCCCATACCTACTATAGTTCCCGTATAGTTCCCATACCTAGTATAGTTCACATACCTAGTATAGTTCCCGTATAGTTCCCATACCTAGTATAGTTCACATACCTAGTATAGTTCCCGTATAGTTCCCATACCTAGTATAGTTCCCATACCTAATATAGTTCCCATATAGTTCCCATACCTGGTATAGTTCACATACCTAGTATAGTTCCCATACAGTTCCCATACATAGTATAGGTCCCATATAGTTCCCATACCTAGAATAGTTCCCATACCTAGTATAGTTCCCATATAGTTCCCATACCTAGTATAGTTCCTATACCTAGTATAGTTCCCATACCTAGTATAGTTCCCAAACCTAGTATAGTTCGCGTATAGTTCCCGTACCTGGTATAGTTATCATACGTAGTATAGTGCCCATACCTAGTATAGTTCCCGTTCCGAGTATAGTTCCCATACCTAGTATAGTTCCTGAGTAGTTCCCATACCTAGTATAGTTCCTATATAGTTCCCATACCCAGTATACTTCCGGTATTGTTCCCATACCTAGTATAGTTCCCATACCTAGTATAGTTCCCGTATAGTTCCCATACCTAGTATAGTTCACATACCTAGTATAGTTACGGTATAGTTCCCATACCTAGTATAGTTCCCATACCTAATGTATTTCCCATATAGTTCCCATACCTGGTATAGTTCCCGTATAGTTACGAAACATAGTATAGTTCCCATACCTAGTATAATTCCCATACTTAGTATAGTTCCCATACTTAGTATAGTTCCCGTACTTAGTATAGTTACCCTACCTAGTATAGTTCCCATACCTAGTATAGTTCCCATACCTAGTATAGTTCCCATATAGTTCCCATACCTAGTATAGTTCCCATATAGTTCCCATACCTAGTATAGCTCCCATACCTAGTATAGATACCATATAGTTCCCATACCTAGTAAAGTTCCCATACCTAGTAAAGTTCCCATACCTAGTATAGTTCCCATACTTAGTATAGTTCCCGTACTTAGTATAGTTCCCGTACTTAGTATAGTTCCCGTACATAGTATAGTTCCCATACTTAGTATAGTTCCCGTACTTAGTATAGTTACCCTACCTAGTATAGTTACCCTACCTAGTATAGTTCCCATACCTAGTATAGTTCCCATATAGTTCCCATACCTAGTATAGTTCCCATATAGTTCCCATACCTAGTATAGCTCCAATACCTAGTATAGATACCATATAGTTCCCATACCTAGTAAAGTTCCCATACCTAGTATAGTTCCCATACCTAGTATAGATACCATATAGTTCCCATACCTAGTATAGTTCCCATACCTAGAATAGTTCCCATATATTTCCCATACCTAGTACACCCCCGGTAGAGTTCCCATACCTAGTATAGTTCCCATACCTAGTATAGTTCCCATATATTTCCCATACCTAGTATAGTTCCTGTATAGTTCCCATACCTAATATAGTTCCCATATAGTTCCCATACCTGGTATAGTTCACATACCTAGTATAGTTCCCATATCTACTATAGTTCCCATACAGTTCCCATACATAGTATAGGTCCCATATAGTTCCCATACCTAGAATAGTTCCCATACCTAGTATAGTTCCCATATAGTTCCCATACCTAGTATAGTTCCTATACCTAGTATAGTTCCCATACCTAGCATAGTTCCCATTCCAAGTATAGTTCCCATACCTAGTATAGTTCCTGTATTGTTACCATACCTAGTATAGTTCCTGTATAGTTCCCATACCTTGTATAGTTCCTGTTCATTGTTTAGATACCAGACTTAGTAAAGTTCCCATACCTAGTATAGTTCCCTTTACTAGGTATGGTGTCTATACTAGTTTAGTTCCCATACCTAGTATAGATACCATATAGTTCCCATACCTAGTACAGTTCCCATACCTTGTATAGTTCCCATACTTAGTATAGATACCATATAGTTCCCATACCTAGTACAGTTCCCATACCTTGTATAGTTCCCATACCAAGTATAGTTCCCATGTAGTTCCCATACCTAGTATAGATACCATATAGTTCCCATACCTAGTATAGTTCCCATACCTACTGTAGTTCCCATATAGTTCCCATTCCTAGTCTAGTTCCCATACCTAGTATAGTTCTCATACCTAGTATAGTTCCCATACCTAGTATAGTTCCCATAGCTAGTATAGTTCCCATATAGTTCCCAAACCTAGTATAGTTCCCATATAGTTATATAGTGTAGTTCCCATATAGTTCCCATACCTAGTTTAGTTCCCATACCTAGTATGGTTCCCATAGCTAGTATAGTTCCCATATAGTTCCCACACCTAGTATAGTTCCCATAAAGTTCCCATATAGTTCCCATTCATAGTATAGATCGCATACCTAGTATAGTTCCCATATAGTTCACATACCTAGTATAGTTCACATATAGTTCCCATACCTAGTATAGTTTCCATATAGTTCCCATACCAAGTATAGTTCCCATACCTAGTATAGTTCCCATACCTAGTATAGTTCCCATATAGTTCCCATACCTAGTATAGTTCCCATATAGTTCCCATACCTAGTATAGTTCCCATAAAGTTACCATACCTAGTATAGTTCCCATATAGTTCCCATTCATAGTATAGTTCCCATATATTTCCCATATCTAGTATAGTTCCCATATAGTTCCCATACCTAGTATAGTTCCCATATATTTCCCATACCAAGTACAACCCCGGTATAGTTCCCATACCTAGTATAGTTACCATACCTGGTATAGATACCATATAGTTCCCATATAGTTCCCATACCTAGCATAGTTCCCATACCTAGTATAGATACCATATAGTTCCCATACCTAGTATAGTTCCCATACCTAGTATAGTTCCCATATAGTTCCCATACCTAGTATAGTTCCCGTATAGTTCCCATACCTGGTATAGTTACCATACCTAGTATAGTTCCCATAGCTAATATAGTTACCGTACCTAGTATAGTTCCCATACCTAGTATAGTTCCCATGTAGTTCCCATACCTAGTATAGTTCCCATATATTTCCCATACCAAGTACAACCCCGGTATAGTTCCCATACCTAGTATAGTTCCCATACCTAGTATAGTTCCCATAACAAGTATAGTTCCCATACCTAGTATAGATACCATATAGTTCCCGTATAGTTCCCATACCTAGTATAGTTCCCATACCTAGTATAGTTCCCGTATAGTTCCCGTACCAGGTATAGTTACCATAAGTAGTATAGTGCCCATACCTAGTATAGTTCCCGTACCGAGTATAGTTCCCATACCTAGTATAGTTCCCGTGTAGTTGCCATACCTAGTATAGTTCCTATATAGTCCCCATACCTAGTATACTTCCGGTATAGTTCCCATACCTAGTATAGTTCCCATATAGTTCCCATACCTAGTATAGTTCCCATGTAGTTACCATACCTAGTATAGTTCCCATATATTTCCCATATCTAGTATAGTTCCCATACCTAGTATAGATACCATATAGTTCCCATACCTAGTATAGTTCCCATACCTGGTATAGATGCCATATTGTTCCCGTATAGTTCCCATACCTAGTATAGTTCCCCTACCTAGTATAGTTCCCCTACCTAGTATAGTTCCCATACCTAGTATAGTTACCATACCTAGTATAGTTACTGTATAGTTCCCACACCTAGTATAGTTCCCATACCTTGTATATTTCCCGTACCTAGTATAGATACCATACTTAGTAAAGGTCCCATACCAAGTATAGTTCCCTTAACTAGTATAGACGCCATACCTAGTATAGTTCCCAAATAGTTCCCATACCTAGTATAGTTCCCCTACCTAGTATAGTTCCCATTTAGTTCCCATACCTAGTATAGATAGCATATAGTTCAAATATAGTTCCCATACCTACTATAGTTCCCATACCTACTGTAGTTCCCATATAGTTCCCATACCTAGCATAGTTCGCATACCTAGTGTAGTTCCCACTCCTAGTATAGTTCCCATATAGTTCCCATATAGTTCCCATTCATAGTATAGTTCCCATACCTAGTATAGTTCCCATACCTAGTATTGTTCCCATACCTAGAATAGTTCCCATACCTTGTATAATTCCCATACCTAGTATAATTCAAATACCTAGTATAGTTCCCATATAGTTCCCATTCATAGTATAGTTCCCATACCTAGTATAGTTCCCATATAGTTCACATACCTAGTATAGTTCCCATACCTAGTATAGTTCCCATATAGTTCCCATATAGTTCCCATACCTAGTATAGTTCCCGTACCTAGTATAGTTCCCATACCTAGTATAGATGCCATATTGTTCCCGTATAGTTCCCATACCTAGTATAGTTCCCCTACCTAGTATAGTTCCCGTGTAGTTCCCATACCTAGTATAGTTCCCATATTGTTCCCATACCAAGTATAGTTCCCATACCTAGTATAGTTCCCTTTTAGTTACAATATAGTTCCCATACCTAGTATAGTTCCTATACCTAGTATAGTTCCCATACCTAGTATAGTTCCCAAATAGTTCCCATATAGTTCCCATATCTAGTATAGTTCCCATATAGTTCCCATACCTAGTATAGTTCCCATACCTTGTATAATTCCCATACCTAGTATAATTCAAATACCTAGTATAGTTCCCATATAGTTCCCATATAGTTCCCATTCATAGTATAGTTCCCATACCTAGTATAGTTCCCATATAGTTCACATACCTAGTATAGTTCCCATACCTAGTATAGTTCCCATATAGTTCCCATATAGTTCCCATACCTAGTATAGTTCCCGTACCTAGTATAGTTCCCATACCTAGTATAGATGCCATATTGTTCCCGTATAGTTCCCATACCTAGTATAGTTCCCCTACCTAGTATAGTTCCCGTGTAGTTCCCATACCTAGTATAGTTCCCATATTGTTCCCATACCAAGTATAGTTCCCATACCTAGTATAGTTCCCTTTTAGTTACAATATAGTTCCCATACCTAGTATAGTTCCTATACCTAGTATAGTTCCCATACCTAGTATAGTTCCCAAATAGTTCCCATATAGTTCCCATATCTAGTATAGTTCCCATATAGTTCCCATACCTAGTATAGTTCCCATACCTAGTATAGTTCCCATACCTAGTATAGTTCCCATACCTAGTATTTTTCCCATTCCAAGTATAGTTCCCATATCTGGTATAGTTCCTGTATAGTTCCCATACCTAGTATAGTTCCCCTACCTAGTATAGTTCCCCTACCTAGTATAGTTCCCATACCTAGTATTTTTCCCATTCCAAGTATAGTTCCCATACCTAGTTTAGTTCCCATATAGTTCCCATACCTAGTATAGATACCATACTTAGTAAAGTTCCCATACCTAGTATAGTTCCCTAAACTAGTATAGACACCATACCTAGTATAGTTCCCAAATAGTTCCCATACCTAGTATAGTTCCCATTTAGTTCCCCTACCTAGTATAGCTCCCATTTAGTTCCCATACCTAGTATAGTTCCCATACCTTGTATAGTTCCCATGCTTAGTATGGATACCATATAGTTTCCATACCTAGTATAGTTCCCATACCTTGTATAGTTCCCATACCTAGTATAGTACCCATGTAGTTCCCATACCTACTTACCATATAGTTCCCATACCTAGTATAGTTCCCTAAACTAGTATAGACACCATACCTAGTATAGTTCCCAAATAGTTCCCATACCTAGTATAGTTCCCATTTAGTTCCCCTACCTAGTATAGCTCCCATTTAGTTCCCATACCTAGTATAGTTCCCATACCTTGTATAGTTCCCATGCTTAGTATGGATACCATATAGTTTCCATACCTAGTATAGTTCCCATACCTTGTATAGTTCCCATACCTAGTATAGTACCCATGTAGTTCCCATACCTACTTACCATATAGTTCCCATACCTAGTATAGTTCCCATACCTACTGTAGTTCCCATATAGTTCCCATACCTAGTATAGTTCCCATAGCTAGTATAGTTCCCATATAGTTCCCATACCTAGTGTAGTTCCCACACCTAGTATAGTTCCCATATAGTTCCCATATAGTTCCCATTCATAGTATAGTTCCCATACCTAGCATAGTTCCCATATAGTTCCCATACCTGGTATAGTTTCCATATAGTTCCCATACCTAGTATAGTTCCCATATAGTTCCCATACCTAGTATAGTTCCCATATAGTTCCTATTCATAGTATAGTTCCCATACCTACTGTAGTTTCCATATAGTTCCCATACCTAGTATATTTCCGATTTAGTTCCCATACCTAATATAGTTCCCATACCTAGTATAGTTCCCATACCTAGTATAGATCCCATACCTAATATAGTTCCCATATAGTTCCCATACCTAGTTTAGTTCCCGTATAGTTCCCGTGTCTAGTATAGTTCCCATATCGTTCCCATACCTAGTATAGTTCCCATACCTAGTATAGATACCATACCTAGTATAGTTCCCATACCTAATATAGTTCCCATATAGTTCCCATACCTAGTATAGTTCCCATATCTAGTATTGTTCCCATTTCATTCCCATACCTAGTATAGATACCATACCTAGTATAGTTCCCATACCTAATACAGTTCCCATATAGTTTCCATTCCTACTATAGTTCCCATATACTTCCCATACCTAGTATAGTTCCCATACCTAGTAAAGTTCCCATACCTAGTATAGTTCCCATACCTAGTATAGTTCCCATGTAGTTCCCATATAGTTCCCATATAGTTCCCATACCTAGTATAGTTCCCATATAGTTCCCCTACCTAGTATAGTTCCCATATAGTTCCCATACCTACTATAGTTCCCATACCTAGTATAGTTCCCATATAGTTCCCATACCTAGTATAGTTCCCATATAGTTCCCATACCTAGTATAGTTCCCATATAGTTCCCATACCTATTATAGTTCCCATACCTAGTATAGTTCCCATACCTAGTATAGTTCCCATACCCAGTATTGTTCCCATACCTAGTATAGTTCCCATATAGTTCCCATACCTACTATAGTTCCCATACCCAGTATAGTTCCCATACCTAGTATAGTTTCCATACCTAGTATAGTTCCCATATAGTTCCCATACCTAGTATAGTTCCCATATAGTTCCCATACCTAGTATAGTTCACCTACCTAGTATAGTTCCCCTACCTAGTATAGTTCCCATATTGTTCCCATACCTATTATAGTTCCCATATAGTTCTAGTTCCCATATAGTTCCCATACCTAGTATATTTCCCATATAGTTCCCATACCTAGTATAGTTCCCATACCTAGTATAGATACCATACCTAGTATAGTTCCCATATAGTTCCCATACCTAGTATACTTCACCTACCTAGTATAGTTCCCCTACCTAGTATAGTTCCCATATTGTTCCCATACCTATTATAGTTCCCATATAGTTCTAGTTCCCATATAGTTCCCATACCTAGTATATTTCCCATATAGTTCCCATACCTAGTATAGTTCCCATACCTAGTATAGTTCCCATACCTAGTATAGTTCCCATACCTAGTATAGTTCCCATACCTAGGATAGTTCCCATACCTAGGATAGTTCCCATACCTAGTATAGATACCATACCTAGTATAGTTCCCATATAGTTCCCATACCTAGTATAGTTCCCATATCTAGTATTGTTCCCATATCATTCCCATACCTAGTATAGATACCATACCTAGTATAGATCCCATACCTAGGAGACTGTAGTTCCCATACCTAGGACATTTTGTGTGCCTGGAAAGCCAGATGTCTTGTTCTGAGGTTCATGACGTAACAAAACAGCATTTATTCTGTTGTTATAAACTGGATCAGTGGAAATTATATTTTGTATTTTTCCATATTGATCCAGATCACGATCTTTAAAAAAAAATCAAAGGCGTGATTGTTGACATGTGAAGACATCTGACAAACTGAGAAGGCAGATGGCCTGGTCTAAAATTCCTACGTGAAGTAACGTTCCCATTCCAAGTTGTGACCCCACACATTCTGCTAGGGTCCTAATGCGATGGAATCTCCCTATACCGCAGGCTGCATCGAGACTCCCCCTGTATAGAATCCCCGGGGCCTGTTGTATGGGATCCATATTAATGTCTCCTATTGTTTAGACAACACAGTTTTACCCTCCTCCCCACTGAAGTGATCATAAGCCCAGCTGGCAGCAGTCTGGGGTACCATCAACACACACATATTAAGGAGCCCCCCTCCCCATCCCTCTTCCACACACCCCTTTGGAGGCTAAAATAAGAGCAGCTGCAAAGCGTTTGGGAAAAGTGCGAAAAGTAAAAACATAAGAAAACTAAAGAGCCTTGTGTCCCCTTTGTCCTCTCCTGTCCGCTTGTCCCTCTGTTCTCCTCATGACCAATGAGAGATGGAGGTGTGTGTGTGTAAAAGGTCTTCTTGTGCAGGAATACAATAACCCCTGTCCTTCATCCAGGGAAGACCCGTTCCTCTCAGTGGAACCCCTGTCCTTCATCCAGGGCAAACCCGTTCCTCTCAGTGGAACCCCTGTCCTTCATCCAGGGCAAACCCGTTCCTCTCAGTGGAACCCCTGTCCTTCATCCAGGGCAAACCCGTTCCTCTCAGTGGAACCCCTGTCCTTCATCCAGGGCAAACCCGTTCCTCTCAGTGGAACTGATTCTGTGAACAGTGTAGTCGTATTGAAACTGAATCTCATACAGGTGGGTTTGATCGTTTGAGAATTGGAGTTATTCCAAATGACTCCAAAAGAATGTAGCTTGTGAGTTGTAGGTTCTAGAAGTTGGAGAATGTTTTGGAAACTGTTCAAAAACAAAGAGGACTCCACAAACAACATCAGTGTGACCAAAGTGTTAACCCAGCTAGCACATTTGGTTCCTTGGAAGTTGTGGTAGAGTACCTTTTTTTGGTTTCCCAATGGTTCTGGGAACGAAGCCATAAGTTTCCTGACCGTTAAAACGGAATGTTTTCCAAACGTTTATAGAACGGAAGTGAAAATTTCACCTCGTCTGGGAACATGCATTTTTAGGTTGCAGGGAGGTTCTGAGAAAAATGTTCTATGGTTCCAGGGAGGTTCTGAGAACATGTTTCTATGGTTCCAGGGAGGTTCTGAGCACGTTTTTCTATGGTTCCAGGGAGGTTCTGAGAACATTTTATTATGGTCCAGGGAGGTTCTGAGAACGTTTTCCAGGGAGGTTTTATTCATGTTCGGGAATTAATTAAATAACGTTCTGATAACATGTTTCAATAAAACTTTCAAATAACACTGCTAACTTAGATTAACTGTTTTGAACTCAAAGTAAAGATATGACACATGGAAATTAATTTGCATAGGCATTAATGATGCACATACAGTGCTGTGAAAACGTTTTTGCCCCTTTTTTGATTTTCTCTATTTTTACATATTTTTGATATTAAATGTTATCAGATCTTCAACCAAAACCTAATAATTAGATAAAGGGAACATGAGTTTACAAATAACAACACTTATTTTATTTATTTAATTCACAAAAATATGCAACACCCAATGCCCCTGTGTGAAAAGTAATTGCCCCTTAGACTCAATAACTGGTTGTTCCACCTTTAGCTTCAATGACTCAAACCAAACACTTCCTGTAGTTGTTGATCAGTCTCTTAGTTGTCTAGCATGAACTGCTCATTTCAAGTCCTGCCACAACAGTCTAGACTTTGACTAGGCCATTCCAAAACCTCAAATGTGTTGCTTTTTAACCATTTTCATGTAGACTTGATTGTGTATTTTGGATCATTGTCTTGCTGCATGACCCAGCTGTGGTTCAGCTTCAGTTCACAGACAGATGACCTGATATTCTCTGATACAGAGCAGAATTCATGGTTCCTTCTAGAGAAGCATCCCCAAAGCATCACACTACCACCCCCATGCTTGTCTGTTGGTATGAGGTTCTTACTGTGGAATGCAGTGTTTGGTTTTCGCCAGACATAATGGGACCCATGTCGTCCAAAAAGTTATACTTTTGACTCATCTGGCTATAGAACATTATTCCAAGTCTTTTTTAAATTGTATTTATTTCACCTTTATTTAACCAGGTAGGCCAGTTGAGAACAAGTTCTCATTTACAACTGCGACCTGGCCAAGATTAAGCAAAGCAGTGCGACAAAAACAATAACAGAGTTACACATAAACAAATGTACAGTCAATAACACAAAAGAAAAGAAAAATCAAAAAATCTATGTACAGTGTGCGCAAATGTAGAAGACTAGGGAGGTAGGCAAATGGGCCCTAGAGGTAAAATAATTACAATTTAGCATTAATACTGAAGTGAAAGATGTGCAGATAATGATGTGCAAGTAGAGATACTGGGGTGCAAAAGAGCAAGAGGATAAGTAATAATATGGGGATGAGGTAGTCGGGTGGGCTATTTACAGATGGGCTGTGTACAGGTACAGTGATCGGTAAGCTGCTCAGACAGCTGATGCTTAAAGCTAGTGAGGAGATATAAGACTCCAGCTTCAGAGATTTTTGCAGTTCGTTCCAGTCATTGGCAGCAGAGAACTGGAAGGAAAGGCGGCCAAAGGAAGTGTTGGCTTTGGGGATGACCAGTGCAATATACCTGCTGGAGCGCGTGCTACGGGCGGGTGTTGCTATGGTGACCAGTGAGCTGAGATAAGGCGGAGCTTTACCTAGCAAAGACTTATAGATGACCTGAAGCCAGTGGGTTTGGCAGTGGATATGTAGTGCGGTCCAGCCAATGAGAGCATACAGGTCGCAGTGGTGGGTAGTATATAGGGATTTGGTGATAAAACAGATGGTACTGTGATAGACTACATCCAGTTTGCTGAGTAGAGTGTTGGGGGCGATTTGTAAATGACATCGCCGAAGTCAAGGATTGGTAGGATAGTCAGTTTTACGAGGGTATGTTTGGCGGCATGAGTGAAGGAGGCTTTGTTGCGAAATAGGAAGCTGATTCTATATTTAATTTTGAATTGGAGATGCTTAGTCTTGAAGGAGAGTTTACAGTCTAACCAGAAACCTAGGTATTTGTAGTTGTCCACATATTCTAGGTCAGAACTGTCCAGAGTAGTGATGCTAGTCGGGCAGGAGGGTGCGGGCAGCAATTGGTTGAAGAGCATGCACTTAGTTTTACTAGCATTTAAAAGCAGTTGGAGGCCAGGGAAGGAGTGTTGTATTATGTTGAAGCTCGTTTGGAGGTTTGTTAGCACAGTGTCCAAAGAAGGGCCAGATGTATACAGAATGGTGTCGTCTGCGTAGAGGTGGATCATAGAATCACCAGCAGCAAGAGCGACATCATTGATGTATACAGAGAAAAGAGTCGGCCCAAGAATTGAACCCTGTGGCACCCCCATAGAGACTGCCAGAGGTCCGGACAACAGGCACTCCGATTTGACACACTGAACTCTATCTGAGAAGTAGTTGGTGAACCAGGCGAGGCAGTCATTTGAGAAGCCAAGGCTGTTGAGTCTGCCGATAAGAATGCGGTGATTGACAGAGTCGAAAGCCTTGGCCAGGTCGATGAAGACGGCTGCACAGTACTGTCTTTTATCGATGGCGGTTATGATATCGTTTAGGACCTTGAGCGTAGCTAAGGTGCACCATGACCAACTCGGAAACTAGATTGCATAGTGGAGAAGGTCCTGTGGGATTCGAAATGTTCAGTGATCTGTTTGTTAACTTGGCTTTCGAAGATTTTAGAAAGGCAGGGCAGGATGGATATAGGTCTGTAACAGTTTGGGTCTAGAATGTCTCCCCCTTTGAAGAGGGGGATGACTGTGGCAGCTTTCCAATCTTTGGGGATCTCAGACGATACGAAGGAGAGGTTGAATAGGCTAGTAATAGGGGTGCAACAATTTCGGTGGATAATTTTAGAAAGAGAGGGTCCAGATTGTCTAGCCCAGCTGATTTGTAGGGGTCCAGATTTTGCAGTTCTTTCAGCTGTCTGGATTTGGGTGAAGGAGAAGCGGGGGGAGGGGGGAGTGTTGGGCAAGTTGCTGCAGGGGGTGCTGAGATGTTGGCCAGGGTAGGGGTAGCCAGGTGGAAAGCATTGCCAGCCGTGGAAAAATGCTTATTGAAATGATCGATTATCGTAGATTTATCGGTGGTGTCGTGTCTTTGGCTATGCCGGATTAAGTGATATGACATGCTAACCTATAAAATCCTTTCTCTGTAATTAATATTACCTGATTAAGCTAATCATGTAAATGTAATTAACTAGAAAGTCGGGGCACCACGGAAGAACGTTTATAGAGCCGTTATCTTCCGAATAAACTCTTAAAATACTTAGTAATATTTTACATCGATAGCAGTCAATATTAACCCTTATCTTATTTTCAGTCTCATAATGAAAGTTGTAAATTCTTGGCTATCTTCACGAACTTTGGCTAACGAGTTGAATCAGCAATACAAAATTGGGTTTAATTATTTATTTACTAAATACCTAAACTTATCACACAGAATTACAAATACACCGAATACATATGATGTCATACAGAAAACGTCCTGGTGGACGGAACCTGTATCATGGCTGGTTACACAAAGGAAAGGGGGTTGGGCTTGAATGAAAGAGCGGGAAGATTTAGGAACAAAGAAACAGCAGCTATGCTATCGTAAATACATTATCTTATGCATTCTAAATTACCGCCCATTTGGAAAAGGAAAATGCAATAAATATTTACTCTGAGCTGCGCTTCGGTAGATTGGTCGTAGATGCTGGCCGGGTTGGCCAACAAATCTTCCTGTCCTCGGAAGAATGTCTCTGGTGGTAAATTGGATACGTGGTGGTATCTTCGTCCGTCTGTTAGACTGGATCCGTCGTCCGTCCTTTCCTAGCCCATGTCTACAGCGGCCGCTGCTAACTCAACGGCTAGGAAGTATCACTTCTGTAGTGAATAAGCTCAAAGTTCATACCATTCGCCACCAAAGCTCAGGCCGAGGTTGGCTTAGTTCTGTACTTGACATGTGTGTCCTTCTAACGTAGAGGCTGCAGACCTCACGTACTGGAACAACGTTATCTTTTCATCAAAGGCTTATATAGTGGAGAGGGGGAAGGAGGTGTTTCATCGTTTATAACCCCTGTCTCTTCACAGGGTTGGGCCACTGATCAAGCAGGGCACTTTCCTTATGAAAACCTAATTCTCTCATTTGGAAGCTAAAATTACATTTAATCTCCTAACAAACAATTTCAATATCAAACATTTCAATTGCATAACAATTCCATGTGACTCTGATAACTAGAGGGTGTATACTTTCCCAGGTACAGTTTGTCGTCCTGTCATCAGTCATAATGTCTCAGATGACAACCGAACTGACATCCATACTCTTTACGTTCCAAAGAATATTTCCAACTGGTTTTATTACCAAAATATGGTTCCTTTCCCCATTTGTTTGATGTTCCTAGACTCTCTATATTTAACAGGACAGCAGTCCTTCAGTAGGGTCAGAGAGAGAGGGGAAGGGAGAAAGGTATTTATGGGGGGGTCATAAACCTTACCCACAGGCCAACGTCATGACAGTGGTGATAGAGTTTCCTATCCTCAGTGCAGTGGGCAGCTGGGAGGAGGTGCTCTTATTTCCCATGGACTTTACAGTGTCCCAATTAGTGCTAGAGGAAGCAAATTTCTGTTTGAAAAGCTAGTCTTATCTTTCCTAACTGACTGAGTATATTGGTTCCTGACTTCCCTGAAAAGTTGCATATCGCGGGGGCTATTAGATGCTAATACAGAACGCCACAGGATGTTTTTGTGCTGGTCAAGGGCAGTCAAGTCTGGGGTGAACCAAGGGCTATATCTGTTTTTAGTTCTACATTTTTTTGAATGGGGCATGCTTATTTAAGAGTGGAGAGGAAAGCTTTTTTGAAGAGCAACCAGGCATCCTCTACTGACGGGATGAGGTCAATATCCTTCCAGGATACCCGGGCCAGGTCGATTAGAAAGGCCTGCTCGCTACAGCGAGTGTTTTATGGAGCATTTGACAGTGATGAGGGGTGGTCGTTTGACAGCAGACCCAGTACGCACGCAGGCAATGAGGCAGTGATCGCTGAGATCCATGTCCCAGTTTAGGTTACATAACAGTGCGAAAATAGATGGGGGGGAGATCAATTCACATATGGTGTCCAGGGCACAGCTGGGGGCAGAGGGTGGTCTATAACAAGCGGCAACGGTGAGAGACTTGTTTCTGGAAAGGTGGATTTTTAAAAGTAGAAGTTTGAATTGTTTGGGTACAGACCTGGATAGTATGACAGCCCCCTTTGACAGTTCTATCTTGTCGGAAAATGTTCTAGTTAGGGATGGAAATGATGATCATCCAGGTGCTTCCAGCTGCTTTTTGGCGTAACTTGAGTCAACTTTTTGTTGTTATTTGAAAAACTCAGGTTCTTTATCTAATAATCAAGTTCTTTATCTAATATCAGGTTCTTTATCTAATATCAGGTTCTTTATCTAATATCAGGTTCTTTATCTAATATCAGGTTCTTTATCTAATATCAGGTTCTTTATCTAATATCAGGTTCTTTATCTTCTTGGGGCTATTTGGGACGCTAGCGTGCCACCCGTGGCGCACCCTATCAACAGCAGGTGCATTTCAAGAGCGGCAAATTTGAAACCAAATAAATGTCAAAATTCAGATTTTTCAAACATACAACTATCTTACACCCTTTGAAAGATAAACATCTCCTTAATCTAACCACGTTGTCCGATTTCAAAAAGGTTTTACGGCGAAAGCATAAAGTTAGGTTATGTTAGGAGAGTACATTGACAATAGCTGTGTGTAATGTATTGTCAATTCAAAGACAGGCGTCACCAAAACCATAAAATCAGCTAAAATTATGCACTAACCTTTTACAATCTCCATCAGATGACACTCCTAGGACATTATGTTAGACAATGCATGCATTTTTAGTTCTATCAAGTTCATATTTATATCCAAAAACAGCGTTTTACTATGGCGTTGATGTTCAGGAAATCGTTTCCCTCCAATAACCGGCAGTCAAGTCATCACAACAAAATAATTAATTAATATTAGAAAACATTGGTAAAATATTATATTGTCATTCAAAGAATTATAGATTTACATCTCTTGAACGCAATCAACTTGCCAGATTTCAAAATAACCTTACTGGGAAATCACACTTTGCAATAATCTGAGCACTGCGCCCAGAAAAATACGCTTTGCGATACAGACTAACCGCCATGTTGGAGAGATCTAAAATCGAAAATACTATGTAAATAATCCATTACCTTTTGATTCTCTTCATCAGATGTCACTTCCAGGAATCCCAGGTCCATAACGAATGTAGTTTTGTTCAAAAAAGCTAATCATTTATGTCCAAAAAGCTCCGTGTTGTTAGCACATGATCTAAGCCAGCCGGACTTCACTTCACTTCACGAACGGAAAAAATATATTTACGTTCGTTCAAACATGTCAAACGTTGTATCGCATAAATCATTAGTGCCTTTTTTAACCAGAACATGAATAAAATTCAAGGCGGACGATTGGGTTCTCTTTTAAAACGTATTGGAACGAGAGTACTCAACATGAACTCGCACGCCAGGTGTCTAATGGGCCATCACCGTTCCAAGGCTCTTGTTCGGTCAGATCTCACAGTATAAGACTCAAAACACTTTGTAAAGGCTGGTGACATCTAGTGGAAGCAATAGGCAGTGCCAAAACATTCATCAGCCCCTTTGTTTTTCAATGGCATAGGCTTAAAGTCAATTCAACACATCAGGTATCCACTTCCTGTCAGAATCTGTCTCAGGGTTTTGCCTGCCAAATGAGTTCTGTTATACTCAGACACCATTCAAACAGTTTTAGAAACTTTAGGGTGTTTTCTATCCATATATAATAAGTATATGCATATTCTAGTTACTGGGTAGGATTAGTAACCAGATTAAATTGGGTAAATTTTTTTATCCAGCTGTGAAAATACTGCCCCCTAGCCCCAACAGGTTATCTAATACTAGGTTTTGGTTGAAGATCTGATAACATTCAATATCAACAATATACAAAAGTAGAGAAAATTTGAAATGGGGCAAATACTTTAACGCCACTGTATGGTTCTCAGAACGTTATGTGCTAGCTGGGAAGTGCTTACCTCACCCCACCAACTAACCACAGACAAGCTGGGAGTTTGGTGACATATGTGCTACTCCCCCTTCTCTCTCTCCACCTCATCCGTTCACCCTTCCTCTCCCTCCTCTTCACCCTTCTACCCCCACTTCTCCTCCCAGCCTCCTGTTCTTTTGTGTCTTTTGACTTCCTGTTGTTAAGGATGAGGTCAAAAGGATAAAGAGGAGATGGGAGTGTGTGTGTGTGTCACCTCATTGGACCATCTTTAGAAGCAAGCGAATGTGAGAAAAACCTTCAGGCAAATCACACACAGGACAGAGAGGAGGATCACACCGTTTGGTGTGTCAACACAGTGACAGATAATGTTAAAACCGTTGAAATAGGAAATGGTGGCCTCTTAATGTTGACAGCCTGTGAGCAGCTTGACCAACTTGGTGCTGTGGACCACCTGGAAAATATTACACTCATTTACTTCAGTATAATCTATACTACTTTTTACTCATCACTTTTTATCTCCTGATAAAGTTAGTGTTTCCAAATCAAATCAAATGTCTTTATATAGCCCTTCTTACATCAGCTGATATCTCAGAGTGCTGTACAGAAACCCAGCCTAAAACCCCAAACAGCAAGCAATGCAGGTGTAGAAGCACGGTGGCTAGGAAAAACTCCAGAACCTAGGAAGAAACCTAGAGAGGAACCAGGCTATGAGGGGTGGCCAGTCCCTCATAGGGATTAATTATGTTGTTGTTGATTATTTGTTGCTTATGGTGCTTCTTTGTTGTTGTCTATGGAAATAAACTATTATTTGGCCATAGACTAGAAAGTGTTAACTCAGTAAGAGTCTCTTTGGTAATGAGCGCCATCAGGGCTGTGAAAGAGAATAATGGCTGGCTATTGAATCAGACACTACTGGTATATTCTGGAATTCTTATCTTCACATTGCCAAAACCTCATCATCTCTCAATAACTTCAAAACAAAGACTGGAGGTCAGCCTGATGAACCAAACTACTCAGTAATCTCCTCCATGAAGACTGGGGGTCAGCCTGATGAACCAAACTACTTAGTACGGGCCTTCCCTGTAGCTCAGTTGGTAGAGCATGGTGTTTGCAACGCCAGGGTTGTGGGTTTGATTCCCACGAGGGGCCAGCACCGAAAAAAAAAATATATATTTTTTTAAATGTATGAAATGTATGCATTCACTACTGTAAGTCGCTCTGGATAAGAGCATCTGCTAAATGACTAAAATGTAAAATGTAATCTCCTCCATGAAGACTGGGGGTCAGCCTGATGAACCAAACTACTCAGTAATCTCCTCCATGAAGACTGGGGGTCAGCCTGATAAACCAAACTTCTCAGTAATCTCCTCCATGAAGACTGGGGGTCAGCCTGATGAACCAAACTACTCAGTAATCTCCTCCATGAAGACTGGAGGTCAGCCTGATGAACCAAACTACTTAGTAATCTCCTCCATGAAGACAGGGGGTCAGCCTGATGAACCAAACTACTCACTACTTAGATTTCACCTTCTTAAAGGCCAAATTTAGACTGTTAAACCCCGAACACTGTCCATATCAGATTTTGTATATTGTTTATGAGTTGGCCCAACATATTTATGAACGGCTGTACCGGATGTCTTTTGTGGTGGGCTATCTCATGAATTGATATGATGTATTAAGGTGAGCAGATACCTGGGGCTGTTGATTTGTGAGTTGCCCTTCGTGCCAGCTCCCATACCCTATAATTCAGTATTTCTTTGTGACTAACTTGTATACAGGTAGACCAGAGAAGCCCCCTCCCTGATTGGCAGATGGGTGGCAACACTGATTAGAAGCACCTGCTGCTCATTGGTTGTTCTTTACAAATGCTGTTTTGAATTAAAATAAAATAGTACTTACACACTGAAGAAGGCTTTAAAGCCACAACGTCTGTGTACGTTATCCCCGATGCAGTGAAAATAATGTAAAAACATGGAATAATGAAGTAAACTTTAGGAGACATCTTTGAGGGCAGACCCATTACCCCTTTTTGTTTGTCTGAATTTGTTTACATCCCTGTTATTGAGCATTTCTAGTTTTCCAAGATAATCCATCCACCTGACAGGTGTGGCACATCAAGAAGCTGATTAAACAGCATGGACATTACAAAGGTGCACCTTGTGCTGGGCCACAGATGTCACAAGTTTTGCGGGAGTGTGCAATTGGCACGCTGACTGCAGGAATGTCCAACAGAGCTGTTACCAGATAATTGAATGTTAATTTCTCTAACATAAGCTGCCTCCAATGTTGTTTTAGAGAATTTTGCAGTACGTCCAACCGGCCTCACAACCACAGACCACGTGTATGGCGTCGTTTGGGCGAGAAGTTTGCTGATGTCAAAATTGTGAACAGAGTGCCACATGGTGGGGGTATGGGCAGGCATAAGCTACAGATAACAAACACAATTGCATTTTATCGATGGCAATTTGAATGCACAGAGATACCGTGACGAGATCCTGAGGCCCATTGTCGTGCCATTCATCCGCCGCCATCACCTCATGTTTCAGCATGATAATACACAGCCCCATGTCGCAAGGATCTGTACACAATTCCTGGAAGCTGAAAACGTCCTTGTTCTTCTATGGCCTGCATACTCACCAGATATGTCACCCATTGACCCTGTTTGGGATGCACCGGATCAACGTGTACGACAGCGTGTTCCAGTTTCCGCCAATATCCAGCAACTTTACACAGCCATTGAAGAAGAGTGGGACAACATTCCACAGGCCACAATCAACATCCTGATCAACTCTATGCGAAGGAGTTGTGTCGCACTGCATGAGGCAAACGGTGGTCACACCAGATACTGACTGGTTTTCTGATCCACGCCCTTACTTTGTTTTTAAAGGTACCTGTGACCAACAGATGCATATCTGTATTCCCAGTCATGTGAAATCTATAGATTAGGGCCTAATGAATTTATTTCAATTGATTGATTTCCTCATATTAAATGTAACTCAGTAAAATCGTAGAAAATTGTTGCGTGTTGCTTTTATATTTTTATTCAGTATAGTTGACATCAGTAAAGTTCTGCCAGCTCTGATTCTGAGACTCTGGTCAATCCGCTGTTTGGCCATACAGCATTTACTTTCTTTTCTAAACAACACCATTTTTTAAAACTTTGGTAAAGGGTAAAGTCTACAAAACTTAGACCACTCTGTTCGTTACATATTTTAGTTTTGGGAACTGAAAACTATATTTAGATCAAATGTTTCATTAATGAGAAAATGTGCAGAATGCCGGCAAAAAATCCATCTCATTCCATCTTCTACCACCGCCGGCCACTGGACTTACTCTCTCTACCATATTTGGTAGTGTGTGGAAACTCCAAGTGGATGCTTCACAGTTGTGACTCGTTTCAGGAAACTACACATATGTCGGGCGTCACTACTTCACAAGAGAGCCATTTTTACTTTTATTTTTAAATCAAAATGCGTTTTTTGGCAGAAATGCCTTCGGAAAAATGTGAACTTTCATGTGCCTTAATAACAAACTTGTATACCATCTGTAAATACGAATACAATTGTTAAATTACGAGCGTAGTTAGTTTAGCAAGGGAAAAAGTAAGCGACCTTCCCGCTAGCCATGATTGGCTGATATAATGAGTTCGGATTGGTCTGCCATGTAGCACGTTTCTGTCTATAATATGAGAATGGTCAGTATGTGTAGGTCATCCTTTCTAACGCTGCTTTTAATAATGATATCACGTAGTAAAACTGCATCAGTGTTGCTCTCCACTTTCTGGAGGACTGAGTTTAGAAATCAGTGGAATTAGAGTATGATAGCTAAGGAGATGGAGAACATTCTGGCGTTTGATTGCAAATATGCAGACGGGGTCGAAAGAGAACACACAGAAGGCTGTTGTATAAAACAGCTGTCTCCGGATTACATCTTCAAACTAAGAGCAACCATGGCATCTGTGACAGAGAGGGAGAAGCGTCCATCCATGTATTCGGGTAAGATAGTCTAGCTAGCTACATTTTCAGATATTATACGTTTCTAATTTGGTTAAGTTAAAGTGTACTGTTAGCTAGCTAGCTAACGTTAGCTGGTTGACTCGCTAGCTAACGTTACGTATATGATCTGTGTAGTAATATTATTTGTATCGCAGAGACATTTGCATTACTAGTTGTAGCCTAATGTTAGCTAGCTAACATTGAACCTGGTTGGTTAGCTACCTGCAGATTCATGCAGGGTAGTAACATTATGAGTTAGGATTATGGGTCATAGTTTAGCTAGCTAGCTACATGTCTAAACAAAAGACTCCACTATGCAAGTAACCATTTCAATAGCATGTTCATGAAGTCACTGCAACAACTGTCAATAGACGTAGCTGGTAAATTCGCTCTGGCTATCTAATCCAATTTCAGAGCACTCTCGTCTGAGTGTCCCAGAGCGCAGGATAACTGACAGATTTACGAAAACTCAAAACTATCTATATACTCTCCACACCCAGACTAACCCCCCCCCACTACCAATATACTCTCTATACCCAGACTACAACCCCCCCCCCCCCACTATCTATGTACTCTCTATACCCAGACTACAACCCCCCCACTATCTATATACTCTCTACACCCAGACTACAACCCCCCCACTATCTATATACTCTCTACACCCAGACTACAACCCCCCCACTATCTATATACTCTCTATACCCAGACTACAACCCCCCCCCCCACTATCTATATACTCTACACCCAGACTACAACCCCCCCACTATCTATATACTCTCTATACCCAGACAACAACCCCCCCACTATTTATATAATCTCTAAACCCAGACTACAACCCCCCACTATCAATATACTCTCTACACCCAGACTAACCCCCCCCCCCACTATCTATATAATCTCTACACCCAGACTACAACCACCCCACTATCTATATACTCTCTACACCCCCCCACTATCTATATCCTCTCTATACCAAGACTACAACCCCCCACTATCTATATACTCTCTATACCCAGACTACAACCCCCCCCCCACTATCTATATACTCTCTATACCCAGACTACAACCCCCCCACCCACTATCTATATACTCTCTATACCCAGACTACACCCCCCACTATCTATATCGCCAGGTCACAATTGTAAATGAGAACTTGTTCTCAACTTGCCTACCTGGTTAAATAAAGGTGAAATAAAAAATAAAAATTAATATACTCTATACCCAGACTACAAACCCCCCACTATCTATATACTCTCTATACCGACTACAACCCCCCCCCCCCCACTATCTATATAGTGTCTATACCCAGACTACAACCCCCCCACTATCTATACACTCTCTATACCCAGACTACAATCCCCCCACTATCTATACACTCTCTATACCCAGACTACAACCCCCCCACTATCTATATACTCTCTATACCCAGACTACAACCCCCCCGCTATCTATATACTCTCTATACCCAGACTACAACCCCCCCCCCACTATCTGTATACTCTCTATACCCAGACGACAACCCCCCCCCCACACACTGTCTATACTGTTCAAAAAAATAAAGGGAACACTTAAACAACACAATGTAACTCCAAGTCAATCACACTTCTGTGAAATCAAACTGTCCACTTAGGAAGCAACACTGATTGACAATAAATTTCACATGCTGTTGTGCAAATGGAATAGACAACAGGTGGAAATTATAGGCAATTAGCAAGACACCCCCAATAAAGGAGTGGTTCTGCAGGTGGTAACCACAGACCACTTCTCAGTTCCTATGCTTCCTGGCTGATGTTTTGGTCACTATTGAATGCTGGCGGTGCTTTCACTCTAGTGGTAGCATGAGACGGAGTCTACAACTCACACAAGTGGCTCAGGTAGTGCAGCTCATCCAGGATGGCACATCAATGCGAGCTATGGCAAGAAGGTTTGCTGTGTCTGTCAGCGTAGTGTCCAGAGCATGGAGGCGCTACCAGGAGACAGGCCAGTACATCAGGAGACGTGGAGGAGGCCGTAGGAGGGCAAAAACCCAGCAGCAGGACCGCTACCTCCGCCTTTGTGCAAGGAGGAGCACTGCCAGAGCCCTGCAAAATGACCTCCAGCAGGCCACAAATGTGCATGTGTCTGCTCAAACGGTCAGAAACAGACTCCATGAGGGTGGTATGAGGGCCCGACGTCCACAGGTGGGGGTTGTGCTTATAGCCCAACACCGTGCAGAGAACACCAAGATTGGCAAATTCGCCACTGGCGCCCTGTGCTCTTCACAGATGAAAGCAGGTTAACACTGAGCACGTGACAGACGTGACAGTCTGGAGATGCCGTGGAGAACGTTCTGCTGCCTGCAACATCCTCCAGCATGACCGGTTTGGCGGTGGGTCAGTCATGGTGTGGGGTGGCATTCCTATGGGGGGGCCGCACAGCCCTCCATGTGCTCACCAGAGGTAGCCCGACTGCCATTAGGTACCGAGATGAGATCCTCAGACCCCTTGTGAGACCATATGCTGGTGCGGTTGGCCCTGGGTTCCTCCAAATGCAAGACAATGCTAGACCTCATGTGGCTGGAGTGTGTCAGCAGTTCCTGCAAGAGGAAGGCATTGATGCTATGGACTGGCCCGCCCGTTCCCCAGACCTGAAACCAATTGAGCACATCTGGGACATCATGTCTCGCTCCATCCACCAACACCACGTTGCACCACAGACTGTCCAGGAGTTGGCGGATGCTTTAGTCCAGGCCTGGGAGGAGATCCCTCAGGAGACCATCCGCCACCTCATCAGGAGCATGCCCAGGCGTGGTAGGGAGGTCATACAGGCACGTGGAGGCCACACACACTACTGAGCCTCATTTTGACTTGTTTTAAGGACATTACCATCAAAGTTGGATCAGCCTGTAGTGTGGTTTTCCACTTTAATTTTGAGTGTGACTCCAAATCCAGACCTCCATGGGTTGATAAATTGGATTTCCATTGATTATTTTTGTGTGATTTTGTTGTCAGCACATTCAACTATGTAAAGAAAAAAGTATTTAATAAGATTATTTAATTCATTCAGATCTAGGATGTGTTATTTTAGTGTTCCCTTTAGTTTTTTGAGCAGTGTATATACTCTCTATACCCAGACTACAATCCTCCACTATATATATATATATATATATATATATATATATATATATATATACATACTGTCTGGGGGGGTTGTAGTCTGGGTATAGAGAGTATATAGATAGTGGGTGGGGGGGGGGGGGTTGTAGTCTGGGTTTAGAGAGTATATAGATAGTGGGGGGGTTATAGTCTGGGTATAGAGAGTATATAGAGAGTGGGGGGGTTGTAGTCTGGGTATAGAGAGTATATAGAGAGTGGGGGGTTGTAATCTGGGTATAGAGAGTGGGGGGGTTGTAATCTGGGTATAGAGAGTATATAGATAGTGGGGGGTTGTAGTCTGGGTATAGAGAGTAAGTAGATAGTGGGGGGGTTGTAGTCTGGGTATAGAGTATATAGATAGTGGGGGGTTGTTGTCTGGGTATAGAGAGTAAGTAGATAGTGGGGGGGTTGTAGTCTGGGAATAGAGAGTATTGTTGTCAATATACGATTCAAACTAACAACTGAGTGCATCGGCAGTCTGTACGGGGGTTGCAGCGATGGGACAAGACTGTAAATACCAATTGGATATGACGACATTGGGGAGAAAAAGGGGGTAAAAATATTAAATGTTATTTAAATGTAAAGAAATTCAAATGTGTTGGTTGTTTGCTTAATATTTTTACATTTGATGAGGAAGCTGAAATGAAGAGTTGTTGTTGTCCAATAGTTTAGTAGTTTAATTGTGTTTTAGAAGGTTTCTACACTACTTTCCTTCCATCTATAGTGTGTTTTGGGGCAGCAGGTAGCCTAGTGGTTAGAGTGTAGAGGTGGCAGGTAGCCTAGTGGTTAGAGTGTAGAGGCGGCAGGTAGCCTAGTGGTTAGAGTGTAGAGGTGGCAGGTAGCCTAGTGATTAGAGCGTTGGACTAGTAACCGAAAGGTTGCAAGATTGAATCCCCGTGCCGACAAGGTACAAAATCTGTCGTTCTGCCTCTGAACAAGGCCCATTGTTCCTAGGCTGTCATTGAAAATAAGAATTTGTTCTAAACTGACTTGCCTAGTTAAATAAAGGTTATATTAAATCTTAATAGTGTGCGGTTTGTTTGGCTTCGATGCCTCATGGTTGACTACTGCTCTGTTCACGTAGACAGTGTTCTGATGGTGGTGTCAGTGAGCTGACTGTGAACGCTCTGAGAGACTCTGGGTTGAGGTCAGTGACGGGTAGGTCACCACAGACCAGTATGTGTTTTCTGGGCCTGGAAATGATTGATCACCCCTTCTAGGATGGAGACGCTGTCTTTAATAAAGTAGGTGGATTCTATTGGGGTAAGTAAGCACACATGTTTCTCTGAGATCATTTCCTTTAGAATCTTTCTCTCTCGCTCTCTTTGTGCCTGGCAGGCAGAAATGAGATCCTGAATAGAGCATCTCCGGAATGTCTGGCATCCAACTGTATGTATGTATGTATGTATGTATGTATGTATGCATGCATGCATGCATGCATACATACATACATACATACATACATACATACCACACACACACACTACTCTCGCGCTCACATTCAATTGAAATGTGTCTTCCGCATTTAACCCAACCCCTCTGAATCAGAGAGGTGCGGGGGGGGGGGGGGGGGGGGGGGGGGGGCTGCCTTAATCGAAAGCCACGTCTTCGGTGTCCGGGGAACAGTGGGTTAACTGTCTTGCTCAGGGGCAGAACGACAGATTTTTACCTTGTCAGCTCGGGGATTCAAACCAACAACCTTTCGGTTACTGGCCCAACGCTCTAACCACTAAAAGCCTACCGTGTGTGTGTTTATCAACAAACCGGGAACATTAGTTTCACATTAAGGTCGATTGAGTGTTTTATCTAACATTAGGAATGTAACATCCCATGTTCAGTAAACGTTTAAATGAAATAGTATTGGAAAGTTTTAATAACATTCACAAAAATGTTGTGCACAACATCTGTAACAACAGAACATTCCATCTGTATCAACAGAACACTCCATCTGTAACAGAACAGAACACTCCATCTGTAACAGAACAGAACACGACATCTGTAACAGAACAGAACACGACATCTGTAACAGAACACGACATCTGTAACAGAACAGAACACGACATCTGTAACAGAACAGAACACGACATCTGTAACAGAACAGAACACGACATCTGTAACAGAACAGAACACGACATCTGTAACAGAACAGAACACGACATCTGTAACAGAACAGAACATTCCATCTGTAACAGAATATTCCATCTGTAACAGAATATTCCATCTGTAACAACAGAACACGACATCTGTAACAACAGAACACAACATCTGTAACTGTTGTTCTGTCAAAGAGTGTAGGATTGTGTCCTAAATGTCAACCTATTCCCTAGCCATTTGGGAATCAACCTAGTGGTGTAGTTCACTTCTACAAGGCAACGTTCTTCTAATCTTGGTTCTACAGTTCTACAGGGGTGTGCATGCTTTTGTTCCCACCCAGCATAAACACACCTGATTCTACTA
The DNA here is from genome assembly GCF_901001165.1 of Salmo trutta. Lineage (NCBI taxonomy): Eukaryota > Metazoa > Chordata > Actinopteri > Salmoniformes > Salmonidae > Salmo > Salmo trutta. The sequence continues at coordinate 41,616,275 of NC_042969.1, read as the reverse complement.
ATCAAGGTCTTGGTGAGTAATTAATTGGGTGGGTTAGTGCTGGGTTGGATCTAAAGCCTGTAGCTCTCCAGAACACTGTAAACTTCCTCCTGAGTCCTGCTGGAAGACATGGTATGTGATCGCCCCCTAGCGTTGAAAACATAGAGCTACTGCTGTTGTCTCTCGTGATGTGTGATTTGTCCTATATTTATATTGTTTTTATTTTTTTTATTTTTTTAATCCCAGGCCCCCATGCCAACAAGAGGCCTTTTTCAAGACAAGAGGCAGGTAGGCTGTCATTGGTAGGCTGTCATTGTAAAGAAGAAATTGTTCTTAACTGACTTGCCTAGTTAAATAAAGGTTAAATAAATGTTTTCCACCATATGGCAGTTAAGAGCTCGTTTCTCTCCACATGTATCACTACTATATGATCAGATAGATGATTTATACGTAATAACTTCCTATCAGATTATCAAAGGGAAATAACTTTATTAACAACATCACATTATGACATTGTGAAATCTAACACTTGATTTAACTGCCCAGAGTCAAGTCACTTGACCGCTGAATGGCTGGCCAAGATTATTCTGTGCCATGGCATTAGAGATGAGGTGAAATGAAATGTCTGACTGTATATTAATGGTACATAAATAACCCTGGGACCAGTGTGATACTCTACGTGTCAGTATCTATCTAGTAGGCAAGGCTACATTGAAGGTAGGAAGGCAGGGCCCTGAAAGAGGACAGGCAGGTAGGAAGGCAGGGCCCTGAAAGAGGACAGGCAGGTAGGAAGGCAGGGCCCTGAAAGAGGACCGGCAGGTAGGAAGGCAGGGCCCTGAAAGAGGACCGGCAGGTAGGAAGGCAGGGCCCTGAAAGAGGACAGGCAGGCAGGAAGGCAGGGCCCTGAAAGAGGACAGGCAGGCAGGAAGGCAGGGCCCTGAAAGAGGACAGGCGGGTAGGAAGGCAGGGCCCTGAAAGAGAACAGGCGGGTATGAAGGCAGGGCCCTGAAAGAGGACAGGCAGGTAGGAAGGCAGGGCCCTAAAAGAGGGCAGGCAGGTAGGTTGGGAAGGGGTGTCCTCATACTGCTGTATATATAGATTAAGCCAGGAGTAAGCCTTAATGTGTAATAGTTAAACTAGGACATTTAAGAAGCTTTCATGAACGTGGCTTAAATTTGGCTTAGTAGTCGGAGACTATGGAGTCCTGGAGTAAGAAAAGTAAGCCTAAATGAGAACACCTGGGTTAATCCTGATTAGGTTCAGTATGAACACCTGTGTTAAGCCTGATTAGGTTCAGTATGAACACATGCTGTTGGTCTAATGATGCTCATAAAAACCTGGAATAGAAAACACCATTACTGGTGTGAATCTTGAGACAAAACAATGGCAGATGCAAAAATAATTTGTACGAGTATGAAAAAAACGTTACTAAAACAAATTGTCAAATAGTACTGCTACTGAGCGGTAGATAAAGAGTGGTTGGGCTGCAATTAGCGGTGTATTCAAAGCAAATGAAAATGTAAACCAAAAGAAGAGTACAACAACTTCAGGTGAGATATCTTCATTCTTAATTAGAAAATAAGGGAAAGCCACACACTATAAGAGCTCAGATGCAAAAATGTAATAACCAACATTTCGACAGCAAAGCTGTCTTCATCAGGGTATCACAAACACTGCGAGATGAGTCATTTATATAGTGTCAAGAGACACCCAGGTGTTTGTAATCATGGCCAAGTGTGGCCTAATATCATTGGTTAACTGCTCCAGGCATTCCATGCTTTTCTTAACTCCTGTTCTGAACATTTGAGATATACTATGCAATCTGATACACGTCAAATCAGTTCTTGATCTTCTGATCTTGTGTGAAGATAATGTTCTATACACTGATCTTTACAGGAAACCTACTGATTGTAACAGTTTGAGGGCTGATAGTTGTCACCCACTTCCCTTGAAAAATAGTTTGCCCTACAGCCAATTCTGTCCAATCAAAAGAATGTATAAAACAATCAATCAGATTGACAGAAATATGGCTGAGACGCAGGATAAGTTCAAGGAGAGGGGGTACAACAATGATCAGATTAATATTGCCATTGAGAAAATTCAAAACAAAACGAGACCTTTTTCAAGGTCAGTCTCACAAAAAGACGCATTCTTGCGTTCTCACTACCCGCTATTCAAAGTGCTCTGAACAAATTAAAGGAATCGTTCACAAACATCGGCACATTCTGAAATATGATGATAGTCTCGGTAATGTGTTCTGACCTTCCCCTGGTCGTATTCTCGCGGGGCAGAAATCTGAGACCAATTGGTACTCTTATTTACCACCAAGATATTCCTGAACAACGTCTATTTGCGCCCATACTGGATGGAAATTACAAGTGTAATGGCTGTGCTCAATGCAATGGCACTTATAAATGTAGATCCTTCAAACACCCCCAAACAGGGAAATCTATCCCAATTAAAGGTGTTATTACGTGTTCCACTAAGGCAGTTATTTATCTTAGAACTTGTCCTTGTGGTAAAAATTGTGGGTAAAACAAAGCGTGAATTAAAAGTAGGTCTCAGAGCATCGTAGCAGCATTAGGTGCAAAAACTTGACTACCCAGTTGCGGCCCACTTTTTGGAAGCAAACCATTCGATTTAGTCTCTGCGTTATATTGGCATCAAACATGTCACCCTCCCGAGGAGAGTGGGTGACCTTGATAATTTGTTAACGAGAGGCTGCCTGGATCTTTAATTTAAAAGACCCTTGCTCCTTCGGTCTCAACATAGACTTTGATCTGAAGTCATTCTTGTGATTGTGCCATTGTAATTGTTTGTTAGATACATTTTAGACTACAAATGCTATGATCGTATGCTATCCATTTGTATGCCATTTTTTTTAATATTTGAGTTAACCAATGATATTAGGCCACGATTACAAACACCTGTGTGTCTCGACACTATATAAATGACTCATCTCGCAGTGTTTGATGATACCCTGATGAAGACAGCTTTGCTGTCAAAACGTTGGTTATCACATTTTTGCATCTGAGCTCTTAGTGTGCGGCTTTCCCTTATTTTCTACTCCGCTAGCCAGCACCTCGCCTTTATAGGTGTGCGTTTCCTTCATTCTTAATAACAGTATTTCACATTTCTCATTCCTATTTGTGACATCACTTATATTGAATAATATCTTAGACTCTTGAAGAACCTTAAACTGGCTTTAAAAAGAGAGAATGCAGAGATTAGAAGACAAGTCTGATGAATTGAGTGACTTCCTGTCTGGACGGTATACTGGACGATGACCAACCTCTGGACGGTATAGCTAGTGTGGGGTCGATTTGAGTTTATTTGTGCTTTTAACTGTGTTCTTTTTCCAGAGGAAAGGAATGTGAACAGGTTATAAGAGCCAGTACCCAGTGAGGGTGGAATGTGAACAGGTTGGAAGAGCCAGTACACAGTGAGGGTGTAATGTGAACAGGTTGGAAGAGCCAGTGCACAGTGATGGTTGAATGTGAACAGGTTGGAAGAGCCAGTACACAGTGAGGGTTGAATGTGAACAGGTTGGAAGAGCCAGTACACAGTGAGGGTTGAATGTGAACAAGTTGGAAGAGCCAGTGCGCAGTGAGGGGGTAATGCAACGTTTCTGCTGTAGTGGTTAAAACACTGCATATGTCGGATCAATTACCTTCATATTTCTATCATGGAATCTGTAACACTTCAACTTTACAGATTGAAGAGAATCCTTATTGTATGGTGCACAGGAATCAAGATGTGATTGAGGGTGTTTGCACTAACAAAGAAACATCACCCTAACTTCATGCAGGTGTTCAGTGAGTATGGTGGATTTAGGTCATTGACACCTGAGGGGGGGCAGCATCTGGATTTGAAAAGTGGTAACCGTCCCAACTCAGCCAGCATGACAATCACATTTCACTTAACCTTTAACCTCTCTGGGCAATGCGACGCTTGCGTCCCACCTACAGCCAGTGGATCCCATGGCGCGATATTCAAATACCTTAGAAATGCTATGACTTCAATTTCTCAAACATGACTATTTTACACCATTTTAAAGACAACTCTCGTTAATCTAACCACACTGTCCGATTTCAAAAAGGCTTTACAACGAAAGCAAAACATTAGATTGTCAGCAGAGTACCCAGCCAGAAATAATCAGACACCCATTTTTCAAGCTAGCATACAATGTCACATAAACTCAAACCACAGCTTAATGCAGCACTAACCTTTGATCATCTTCACCAGATGACAACCCTAGGACATTGTTATACAATACATGCATGTTTTGTTCAATCAAGTTTATATTTTTATCAAAAACCAGCTTTTTACATTAGCATGTGACTAGCATTCCCACCGAACACTTCCGGTGAATTTATTAAATTACTCACGATACACGTTCACAAAAAACAATTATTTTAATTATAGATACAGAACTCCTTTATGCAATCGCTATGTCCGATTTTAAAATGGCTTTTCGGTGAAAGCACATTGCAATATTCTGAGTAGATAGCCCGGCCATCACAGGCTAGCTATTTTGACACCCACCAAGTGTGGTACTCACCAAACTCAGATTTACCATTAGAAAAATTGGATTACCTTTGCTTTTCTTCGTCAGAATGCACTCCCAGGACTTCTACTTCAATAACAAATGTTGGTTTGGTTCCAAATAATCCATAGTTATCTCCAAATAACGGCGTTTTGTTCGTGCGTTCAAGACACTATCCGAAGGGTAAAGGGTGATGCGCCCAAAGCGTTTCGTGACAAAACATTTCAAAATATTCCATTACCGTACTTCGAAGCATGTCAAACGCTGTTTAAAATAAATTTTTATGCAATTTCTCGTAAAAAAAGCGATAATATTCCGACCGGGAAACCCTGTTTTCGTTCAAAGACGAAAAAATAAAAACATGGTGTCGGCTCGTGCACGCGCCCCAGTCTCATTGTTCTCAGATCGACCACTTGCCAAATGCGCTACTGTTTTTCAGCCATGGCCTGCAAAGCCACCATTCAACGTTCTGGCGCCTTCTGAGAGCCTATGGGAGCGTTAGAAAATGTTACGTTATGCCAGAGATCCCGTTTTGGATAGAGATGATCAAGGCCAAGAAATAGACAGAGAGCGCTTCCTGTTTGGAATCTTCTCAGGTTTTGGCCTGCCAAATGAGTGGTTATACTGACACCATTCAAACAGTTTAAGAAACTTTAGGATGTTTTCTATCCAAATCAAACAATTATGCATATTCTAGTTACTGGGCAGGAGTAGTAACCAGATTCAATCGGGTACGTTTTTATCCGGCCGTGCAAATACTGCCCTTTATCCCCAACAGGTTAAAAGGTTATTTTTCCATTCCCACTACCTTTTGTAGGAATCGTAACAACCAGACATCATGGGTCCAGCTGAACCAGTTTCTCCACATTCCAACTATTCATCCAGACCCTGACAACTGACAAGGAAACAATCTATTTTTCTAAAATAGTTTTAATTACAGATACAGGTAGACAAGTAAAATACACATGACTATTCCATTTAAAAGAATAACATTTTACCAAGTACACTACACAAGTCTTAAAGACCAGGTAGTGAAGGGTTGAGTCAACAGAACACTATGACAGACAGGAAAAAGGAAATGGGTGTTGAGGAACCAGTTCAAAGTATATTGAGGCACTTGACAGGTTGCTTACTGACTCCTCAGCGTTTAGACAGCAAAATTAAACAATGCCAGTGTTTTGACAAGGCAACAGGAAATGGTAATAGTGAGTGGCCTGGTGGGTCGCCGAGACAATGGACGGTCATGTCTGGTTCAGCACTCTCCTTTACTCCTGATGTGAACGTTACTCTTCTGCTCCCTGGGAACACAGAACATAATTAAGACATGCAGAGCAAGAGAGACAAGTCAGTTGAACGCTTTAGTTGGATACCTACATGTTTTCAAAGCACAGCATGCATTCGTTAGCATAGCTGATGCCGTCGCTTCCACACACTGGCTCGTAGTTGCGGGTGCACATGGGCATGTTGTACTGGGAACAGTCAGGCTGTTGGACAAACCAGGTTATATAATAAAGGACTTCGGTCTCAATAAATAGAGCAAGTTATTGGTAGTGTTCTGGTATGACACCATTAGGAAGACAGATTACAGGGAACAAACCATATGTTTCCCAGCCCTTCCACTGGCAGTGCACCCGGGGTGCTTTCATTAGTTAGATTCTATTGCAAAACATTTCACAATGGAAACCTTGAACTCTAGAAAGCAAACAGATCAAATGAGGCAAAAACAGGGACAATATACAATAAATTCTCATTTGCTGAAAAACATTGAGTACACCGTTTGTTGCAAAATGTTTTGTAATCAGACTCTTAAGCCTCACTCCCCCCACCATCTGAGATATCTACTGAAGCCCTGATCCTCCACCCATTCTGCCAGTCACATTCTGTTAAAGGTCCCCAAAGCAAACACATCCCTGGGTCACTCTTTTCAGTTCACTGCAGCTAGCGACTTGAACAAGCACTCAAACTGGACAGTTCCTAATCTCAAACACAGTCATGGACACTCTTACTGACAGTTGTGGCTGCTTTGTGTGATCACTACGTTCTTGACCTTTGTGCTGTTGACTTTGCCCCATGTTTGTGCTGCCTTCATGTTGTGTTAGGTCTCTTTATGTAGTGTTGAGAAGTGTATTTTGTCCTATATTTATATTGTATTTGTTTGTTTAAGCCCAGGCCCCGACCCAGCAGAAGGCCATCATTGTAAATAAGAATTTGTTCTTAACTGACTAGCTAAATAAAATGAATACACCAGACTGTCATGTCAACCAATTGTTAATTAGGAAGTGACTAAACATAATCAAATCCAATCTTATTGGTCACATACACGTGTTTAGCAGATGTTATTGTGGATGTAGCGAAATGCTTGTGTTCCTAGCTCCAACAGTGCAGTACTAACAATTTACACCCAATACACACACAAATCTAACGTAACGGAATTAAGAATGTATAAATATATGGACGAGCAATGTCAGAGTGGCATAGACTAAGAAAATAAAATGTAACATTAACCGAGCACATAGGACAAAGTGTTTGAATGCGCAGTCTTTCCCTCCCCCATAAAACAAACAGGTCGCTTACCTCCGTGGTGCCGTCAGGGAGACGCGCTCCCCGTGCCAAAACTACAAGTAGAGATGGCAAGTGTCAGTCTCACTGTGATTTAACTGCACATCTCCAATCTAAACGGGAGACTGTGCATGTTCTCTCTAGTCATACATTTGTGCGATCGCCAACGAAGGCAGTCCGCCGGTAGTATCGATGGTTTGTCTAAATAAGTTAAGAAGTCTGCTCCTAGAAGTTAATGTACAGCTATTTGTTATTTAACACAACTATTTGACTGCCTCTTGAAACGAATGAAGTAAAAGTAGAGTTAAACACTCACCGGCAACACAGACAAGGGCGAGAGTCAGCCGTGTAAAGAACCACATTTTTCCCGTTGTGAAGGTGTGTAGATAATGACGCTGTCCGCCACCGGAGCGGTATTTATACCGTGTAGTCTCCACCTCCACCCCGTCACTCGTTATCACAAAGTCATAAACCCCGGCTATTTCTAAAATTATCTTCTTTAAAATGGGCCTAACCCTTCTAACCTTACATTGTAATGAATTTTTACGAAATAGTAAACGTTTTTTTAATGATACGTTTTAACAATGCATCGTAAAAATAACCGCCAAAGACGTCACACGCGTTTTCCAAAACCACCATGCAGTGTACTCCTTACAAAGTGAAACTTTACTGCATCCTTACAGGATCTGTCCAGTACTGAAATTAATTTCCGTTTAAACGGCTCACTGTAACTTAAATCATTTATGGCTGTTCAAATTGTCTTTTTTTTTTTTTACACAATACTGTTTTCCCATCCAGAGAATAAATGCTCGACAGTCTATAATGTATTGAAGTGTTTGAATTATGTTGGCCATGTGTTCTGTATTGTAAGTGTTTGTATTATGTTAGCCATGTGTTCTGTATTCTAAGTGTTTGTATTATGTTAGCCATGTGTTCTGTATTCTAAGTGTTTGTATTATGTTAGCCATGTGTTCTGTATTCTAAGTGTTTGTATTATGTTAGTCATGTGTTCTGTATTCTAAGTGTTTGTATTGTGTTGTAGTGAAATGCTTACTAATAAGCTCTGTCAGAGATATCACACCACACACTTTATTTATTTATGTGTATATTTTATTTAACCTTTATTTAACGAGGCAAGTCAGTTAAGAACAAATTCGTATTTACATTGACGGCCTAGGAAAAGGGAAAAGGCCTCCTGCGGGGGCGGGGCTGGGATTTTTCACCTTGTTGGCTTGGAGATTTGAACTAGCAACATTTTGGCTACTGGCCCAACACTCTAACCGCTAGGCTGTGTGTGTGTGTGTGTGTGTGTGTGTGTGTGTGTGTGTGTGTGTGTGTGTGTGTGTGTGTGTGTGTGTGTGTGTGTGTGTGTGTGTGTGTGTGTGTGTGTGTGTGTGTGTGTGTGTGTGTGTGTGTGTGTGTGTGTGTGTGTGTGTGTGTGTGTGTGTGTGTGTGTCTTAGGTTTCTCTTGTCGTGATGTGTGTGTCTGTCTTAGGTTTCTCTTGTCGTGATGTGTGTTTGGTCCTATATTTTTATTTAATTTATTAAAATGTTTAATCCCAGCCCCCGTCCCCGCAGAAGGCCTTTTGCCTTTTTGGTAGGCCGTCATTGTAAATAAGAATTTGTTCTTAACTGACTTGCCTAGTTAAATAAAGTTTAAATAAAGGTTAAATAAAATATACAAACAAATAACAAAAAAGTGTGTGTGGTGTGATATCTCTGAAAGAGCTTATAAGTAAGCATTTCACTACAAGGTCTACACCTGTTGTATTCAACGCATGTGATAAATACAAAGTTTATTGATCGCGTACGCAGATCTGCAAATGTTATCGTAGGTGCAGCGAAATGCTTGTGTTTCTAACTCCAACAATTAGTCTAGCTCCACATCATCCAAAAAGTAAAACATTTATTACGAAATACCAGAACGAGCAATGTCAGAGTCTGGAATGTCAAGAGTCTGGAATAATTTTAGCAAAAATGTTTTACCTTATTTACATAAGTATTCAGACCCTTTGCTATGAGACTCGAAATTGAGCTCAGGTGCATCCTGTTTCCATTGACCATCCTTGAGATGTTTCTACAACTTGATTGGAGTCCACCTGTGGTAAATTCAATTGATTGGACATGATTTGGTAAGGCGCACACCGGTCTATATAAGGTCCCACAGTTGACAGTGCATGTCAGAGCAAAAACCAAGCTTTGAGGTCGAAGGAATTGTCCGTAGAGCTCCCAGACATGATTGTGTCGAGGCACAGATCTGAGGAAGGGTACCAAAACATTTATGCATCATTGAAGGTTCCAAAGAATACATTAGCCTCCATCAATCTTAAATGGAAGAAGTTTGAAATCACCAAGATTCTTCCTAGAGCTGGCAACCCGGCCAAACTGAGCAATCGGAGGAAAAGGGTCTCGGTCAGGAAGGTGAACAAGAACCCAATGGTCACACTGACAGAGTTCCTCTGTGGACATGGGAGAACCTTCCAGAAGGACAGCCATCTCTGCAGCACTCCACCAATCAGGCCTTTATGGTAGAGTGGCCAGATGGAAGCCACTCCTCAGTAAAAGGCACATGACAGCCCGCTTGGAGTTTGCCAAAAGGCACCTAAAGGCTCTCAGACCATGAGAAACAAGATTCTCTAGTCTGATGAAACCAAGATTGAACTCTTTGGCCTGAATGCCAAGCATCATGTCTGGAGGAAACCTGGCACCATACCTACGGTGTTGGCAGCATCATGCTCCCAGGGACTGGGAGACTAGTCAGGATCGAGGGAAGGATGATCGGAGCAAAGTAGAGAGATCTTTGATGCAAACCTGCTCCAGAGCGCTCAGGACCTCAAACTGGGGCGCAGGACAAGTCCTTGAGTGACCCAGCCAGAGCCCGGACTTGAACGCGATCTAACATCTCTGGAGAGACCTGAAAATAGCTGTGCAGTAACGCTCCCTATCCAACCTGACAGAGCTTGAGAGGATCTGCAGAGAATAATGGGAGAAACCCTCCAAATACAGGTGTGCCAAGCTTGTAGCGTCATACCCAAGAATACTTAAGGCTGTACTCACTGCCAAAGGTGCTTCAACAAAGTACTGGGTAAAGGGTCTCAATACTTATGTAAATGTTTTATTTTTAATAGCGGTCACATCAGATACTGACTGGTTTTCTGATCCATGCCCCTACATTTTTTATTTTATTTGTGACCAATAGATGCATATCTGTATTCCCAGTAATGTAAAATCCATAGATTAGAGCCTAATTTATTTATTTCAATTGACTGATTCCCTTATATGAACTGTAACTTATTAAAACCTTCTGAAATTGTTGCATGATGCTTATATTTTTGTTTTCGACAGTGTGCGCTCTGAATTTACCAATGACCCAGAGCACACTCTGACCCACTGGAGGCAATTATACGAACGCACCCATAATTCCGGCCACGCCCGCCATTAATAAACCTGAAAGAAGAATAAAATCAAGTGACAAGCTGTCAGGTTACATTCTCAAACAAAAAGCTTTGGTCCAGTGTGACAGCCTCAACAGTCACCATAATGCCGCTGCAGCCGAGTCCTGTGTGGCTTCCCACCGACCTCAATGTCTCCAAAAGATGTGTCATGTACAAACTGCTCGTCTTGGAGAACACCAGGGATACATTGGACAAACAACTACGGCATTTAACAGAAAAGGTAATTAGAATAACTACAGCTAGTTAAATAACTACATCGGTAGGCATTAACTAGCTAACTGGCTATGCTAACACTAGCTGGAAACGTGGGAATGCAGAGTTGGGGGTCCAGCTACCTAGTTTGCAAACGTCAACTAGATTGAGCAAAAATATACGGGTAAATTTCCCATTTTTGTCTGTGATTGAGCTTTCAATCATGAGTTACTCTTTGACTGATAACTAGCTAGCAAGGTAATGAATATGGTGGTTAGCTAGTGAACTTTTAGGCAGTTTTGGGGAGTAGTGAACTAGCTACGGTTGTGCGCATTACTGGACTATTTATTGCTCAAGCACATATCAGAGTCCATCATTATGTTCCTTCACTTATTCCCATACGATGTTCACAAGTAAACGACCCCGACAGATGAAAATGCACCATTTAGTCCTATTTAATTATCAACTAAATACTGTAATAAATAGACCAATGCGTGGTTGGCTACTACTGTCATTTATTCCAGATACAGATTTAGGTGAAGGTAGGCTAATTCGCTTGCCCCAAACGTTTTGACTTTATAGAGGAGTTAAACTTCTCACCCGACACTATCGCCACAACATTTGTACAATCAAAATAAACAATCTACATTTGTAGTTTTATTTTCTAATAATCTGTCGCTCAGTAAACATTAATAATAGCAAGCATGGGCTTGGATACAGACAGACATCATCAGCAATGGAATAATTATACTGACAAAGTACTTTTTAACTAGGTAAGTCAGTTAAGAACAAATCATTATTTACAATGATGGCCTACCCAGGCCAAACCTGGACGACCCTGGGCCAACCGCGACTCCCGATATATGTCCGGTTGTGATACAGCCCGGGATCGAACCCGGGTCTGTAGTGACAGCTCTAGCACTGTGATGCAGTGCCAAAGACCGCTGCGCCACTCAGGATCCCAAAGTCGGCCTCCTAAACAACGCCAAGTAGACAGAGAAAAACAACCATATGGCCCCATAAAAGTCTACAGGAAAAATAACTAGATTGACCAGCTCCGGATTCTGGTTCATACAGGATGTTTGGAGAAGGGGAGACTTGTACCCTGAGACAACACAAGTCACATGAGTGAAACAGAGCCACGGCGTGCCTGTCTGGTGAATGAGAGCGGCTTGTTCCAGTCCAATCGTTGCAACAGGCTCAATCGATAACCCGCTCGTTTCTTTACAGACAGACTAACTAGCCAATATTTGTTTGGAGCACGCTGCACTTCACACTGAGTGACAGAGAGAGGCGTGCAGGCAGTTGAAAATCACTTCTTTCAGATCACGGATAATTACAAAATATACTTGTTTTATAATCGTATTCTGAAAATTCTCCTTATCTGTTATGATAGTCTTTCTGTCAGAGTACCCGGCTCACCCCTACTAGCTACATGTACAAATCTAGTTAACTAGAGGTCTGGTCTCTAGTCTAAACAGTTCAATATGACTCATATTACCAGAGGTCTGGTCTCTAGCCTAAACGGTTCAGTATGACTCATATTACCAGAGGTCTGGTCTCTAGCCTAAACGGTTCAATATGACTCATTACCAGAGGTAATACTATATACATTTTATGGACACAGTCTATTTTACAATAGTTTTATTTAGTTTGTTTTTACTCCTATCCTTCCTCTACCCTCAACCTCTCCCATCTATTACTGATGTCCTCCCTCTACCCTCTCCCATCTATTACTGATGTCCTCCCTCTAGCCTCTCCCATCTATTACTGATGTCCTCCCTCTAGCCTCTCCCATCTATTACTGATGTCCTCCCTCTAGCCTCTCCCATCTATTACTGATGTCCTCCCTCTAGCCTCTCCCATCTATTACTGATGTCCTCCCTCTAGCCTCTCCCATCTATTACTGATGTCCTCCCTCTAGCCTCTCCCATCTATTACTGATGTCCTCCCTCTAGCCTCTCCCATCTATTACTGATGTCCTCCCTCTAGCCTCTCCCATCTATTACTGATGTCCTCCCTCTAGCCTCTCCCATCTATTACTGATGTCCTCCCTCTAGCCTCTCCCATCTATTACTGATGTCCATCCGGTTTGATTTCTATTTGCCACATCTTTCAAACTGTGCTCTTTCACAAAAGTTCTTAACCTATATAGGTTTTATGGACACAGTATGTTGTACATTAGTTATCTTGTTGTTATTAGTCCCAACCTTCAGCTCCATTCAACCCCTCCCATCTATCTCTTAACACCATCCATCGTCCCTTTGATGCGGTGAAGTTGTCCTGTCCCCTTTGCAGAAAAACACCCCCAAAGCATAATGTTTCCACCTCCATGTTTGACGGTGGGGGTGGTGTTCTTGGGGTCATAGGCAGCATTCCTCCTCCTCCAAACACGGTGAGTTGAGTTGATGCCAAAGAGCTCCATTTTGGTCTCATCTGACCACAACACTTTCACCCAGTTGTCCTCTGAATCATTCAGATGTTTATTGGCAAACTTCAGACGGGCATGTATATGTGCTTTCTTGAGCAGGGGACCTTGCGGGTGCTGCAGGATTTCAGTCCTTCACGGCGTAGTGTGTTACCAATTGTTTTCTTGGTGACTATGGTCCCAGCTGCCTTGAGATCATTGACAAGATCCTCCCGTGTAGTTCTGGGCTGATTCCTCACCGTTCTCATGATCATTGCAACTCCACGAGGTGAGATCTTGCATGGAGTCCCAGGCCAAGGGAGATTTACAGTTCTTTTGTGTCTCTTCCATTTGCAAATAATCGCACCAACTGTTGTCACCTTCTCACCAAGCTGCTTGGCGATGGTCTTGTAGCCCATTCCAGCCTTGTGTAGGTCTACAATCTTGTCTCTGACATCCTTGGAGAGCTCTTTGGTCTTGGCCATGGTGGAGAGTTTGGAATCTGATTGATTGCTTCTGTGGACAGGTGTCTTTTTATACAGGTAACAAACTGAGATTAGGAGCACTCCCTTTAAGAGTGTGCTCCTAATCTCAGCTTGTTACCTGTATAAAAGACACCTGGGAGCCAGAAATCTTTCTGATTTGACAGGGGGTCAAAAACGTATTTCTCTCATTAAAATGCAAATAAATTTTTGACCTGCTTTTTTCTGGATTTTTTTGTTATTCTTTCTCTCACTGTTCAAATAAACCTACCATTAAAATTATAGACTGATCATTTCTTTGTCAGTGGGCAAACGTACAAAATCAGCAGGGGATCAAATACTTTTTTCCCTCATTGTAGTTGGTTGTAATTTTGGGCAGAGCAGACATTTACATATGTTTTAGTTAGATGCATGTGTGACAACTCCACCAGTCCTATTTATGAAGCTTTTTTCAAAAAATTATATTTTTATCAATTAGTATATTTTAATTTAACCACAATATTTGTTGTATTATTTGTTCTGTCTTTTCTGGTGGATTGAATTGAATTGCAAAAAAATGCGATATTTGGGAGATTTCCTTTTCAAAAAACTGAAAGTGAGAGGTTGTAATCTGAATAAAGGGAGAAAGAACATTCTTGAACAGGGTGAGACATTCTTACTAATTTGCTAGAGAACCAGTAGGGATGCACCGATATCCAATATTTTCTTTGCCAAAATAATGTATACCGATAACTGATATTTACAATTTTTTTGTGGCCATTTAAGCATTCTAGTAAAGTTAAATAGTTAACACACACATGGACACAGTGGTCTAAGGCACTGCATCTCAGTGCAAGAGGTGTCAGTACAGTCCCTGGTTAGAATCCAGGCTGTATCACATCCGGCCATGATTGGGAGTCCCATAGGGTGGCGCACAATTGGCCCGGGTTTGGCCGGTGTAGGCCGTCATTGTAAATAAGAATTTGTTCTTAACTGACTTGCCTAGTTAAATAAAGGTTACACACACCCCACACTGACCAAAAAGTTATTTTGTTGGCATTTATGCATGTTCCCATTACCAGTAAAACATCATCAAAACCTATTTCTTCCCCTTCTTGCTGTGCTGTTTCATTGTTCAGTCATTTCATTCTCAACCAGGATTTCATCATACATGTCAAGCAGTGAAGTTTCAGCTCTGTCTGTCCGTGGCCTCTCTTCCTCGGTGCACACTGTCACTGTTGTCGTGTCTTTGGCTATGCCGGATTAAGTGATATGACATGCTAACTTATAAAGTTATTTCTCTCTAATTAATATTACCTGATTAAGCTAATCATGTAAATGTAATTAACTAGAAAGTCGGGGCACCACAGAAGAACGTTTATAGAGCCGTTATCTTCCGAATAAACTCTTAAAATACTTAGTAATATTTTACATTGATAGCCGTCAATATTAACCCTTATCTTATTTTCAGTCTCATAATGAAAGTTGTAAATTCTTGGTTATCTTCACGAACCCTGGCTAACAAGATGAATCAGCAATACAAAATTGGGTTTAATCATTTATTTACCAAATACCTAAACTAATCACACAGAATTACAAATACACAGAGTACAATGATGTCATACAGAATTCACCCCTGGTGAACGGAACCTGTATGAAAGCTGGTTACACAAAGGAAAGGGGGTTGGGCTTGAATGAAAGGGCGGGAAGACTTAGGAACAAAGAAACGGCAGCTATGCTATCGTAAATACATTATCTTATGCATTCTATATTACCGCCCATTTGGAAAAGGAAAATGCAATAAATATTTACTCTGAGCTGTGCTTCGGTAGATTGGTCGTAGATGCTGGCCGGGTTGGCCAACAGATCTTCCTGTAGTGGAAGAATGTCAATGGTGGTAAATTGGATACGTGGTGGTATCTTCGTCTGGTTGTTAGACTGGATCCGTCGTCCGTCCTTTCCTAGCCCACGTTAGCAGCGGCTAACTCAGCGGCTAGGAAGTATCACTTCTGTAGTGAATAAGCTCAAAGTTCATACCATAGCTCACGCCGAGGTTGGCTTAGTTCTCATGTCATGTGTCCTTCTAACGTAGAGGCTGCAGACCTCACGTACTGGAACATGTGAATGTCTTTTCGTCAAAGGCTTATATAGTGGAGAGGAGGGAAGGAGGTGTTTCATCGTTTATAACCCCTGTCTCTTCACAGGGTTGGCCACTGATCGAGCAGGGCACTTTCCCTATGAAAACCCAATTCTCTCATTTGGAAGCTAAAATTACATTTAATCTCCTAACAAACAATTTCAATATCAAACATTTCAATTGCATAACAATTCCATGTGACTCTGATAACTAGAGGGTGTATACTTTCTCAGGTACAGTTTATGTCGTCCTGTCATCAATCATAATGTCTCAGATAACAATGAACTGACATACATACTCATTACGTTATCAAGCATATTTCCAACTGGTTTTATTATCAAAATATGGTTCCATTCCCCATTTGTTTGATGTTCCCAGACTCTCTATATTTAACAGGACAGCAGTCCTTCAGTAGGGTCAGTAAGAGAGGGGAAGGGAGAAAGGTATTTATGGGGGGGGTCATAAACCTTACCCACAGGCCAACGTCATGACACTGTGCCCGTTTCCATCTGGTCCAGCTGTGTCTATAACATTTCACGTAAACCCTATTTCTTGTCTGCATCGAAGTAGCGGTCGTTGTACCTAGCATCGAGCATGGTGGCGACACAGTGAAGAGGCTCAGAGAGAATGCTGATGAGCTTATTTCTCGAGTCAGTTGTTCAAATGGAGCTAGGAGTGTGTTCATGTTTCAAACATGTTCTCAAATGCCAATGAAATGGCAGCAGCAGTATGAGAACCAGCAGATTCTTGACCATGCAATACGGCTTTCCTCAGTACGAAATCCTT
The DNA here is from genome assembly GCF_901001165.1 of Salmo trutta. NCBI lineage: Eukaryota > Metazoa > Chordata > Actinopteri > Salmoniformes > Salmonidae > Salmo > Salmo trutta. The sequence goes on along the minus strand of NC_042969.1, from coordinate 41,599,753 downwards.
GTCGACCCACTGTGCTGTCAGACTCGTGAAAGCCAACATCATCCACGACAGAGAATGGTGGATTGTCAAGGGCAATGAATTCTATTACCTTGACGTTAATGGATTTCGCCTTTTGAGTTGTCTCACTGAAATTTTGTTACTCTTTCAAATGACAGCTCGATATGTTGACGGCTCGATCCATCACATCAGACATTGTGGGCTAGTTCAGGAATGCTGTGTTGAATGTATAGAGCAACATTTTTCGTGGCGTCATCAAGCTATATTATATAGGTACGCATGTCAATTTTGACATCGGCATCATGCCGACGTTGGCATTTCTAGCTAATTTCGTCCGATTCCGATATGCTCACCGATATATCGTGCATCCCTAGATTTTAAGTATAACTTTTGTATGACTGATGCCTTTAGTGAGAGGTCTAATGCTTTAAAATGTCATCATTTCTGCTCTCCAAATTCAAATTGATTATATAAATAACCAAGTTTAATTTTTATCTACTTGCCGTTCCAAAAAAAATGTAATATTTTGTAATAATAAATAATTTAAAAAGGTTTGATAGGTGTAGGCAAGACCATGATACAATAGGTAAACTGTGATATGACTAAAGAGTTAATCAGGGTGATTTCTAAACTAATATATTTTCCTTCCGATGGTAGTAAGATCTTATCTATTTTTGTTAACTTTCTATTAAAATGTATTGGAGTGAGAATTTCTTTCTTTCGGGATATGTATACAAAGTATATCCACATCACCGTCAGACCATTTTATTTGTAAACCACACGGTAATGTAAAAGTTGTACTTTTCTTTAGTGATCCACCTATCATAATTTGGTTGTAATCCAGAGAGGTTAGAAAATATATCTAGATCCTCCATGAGGCTGTGGATGAATCCTAATTGTGGATTTAAAATAACATGAATCATCATCTTACAATGACATGTTTTGTTTTTAAGCCCTGGATTCCTAATCCCTTGATATTATTGTTGGTTCTGATTTTTAACAGCTAACATTTCAATGGCCGTAATAAATTGATATGCCGATAGTGGACAACCTTGTTTTACTCCTCATCAAATCAAATTTATTTATATAGCCCTTCGTATATCAGCTGAAATCTCAAAGTGCTGTACAGAAACCCAGCCTAAAACCCCAAACAGCAAGCAATGCATGTGAAAGACATGTGAAAGACAGTTTAAAACTTTCTGAGAAGTAGCCATTATTTACGCCTAGGGTTACTATACATGAGTTTTAACCCATTTAATAAGAGATTCTCCTAAATTGAAATGTTCCAGACATTTGTATATCAACTCCAGTCGTACTTTTTCAAAAGTCTTTTCAAAGTCAGCTATGAATAGCAGGCCTGGTTTCCCAGATTTTTCATAGTGTTCTATTGTTTCCAGTACTTGCCTTTTGTCTCCAATGTATCATCCATGTAAAAAAAAGAACTTTTCTGATTAGAATGAATAATGTCTGACAATACTTTTTTTAAATTCTATCTGCTATACATTTTGCCTTGAATTTTTGCTTCACAACACTGAAGTGTAAGGGGCCTTCCATTGTTTAAATGGACTGGATCTTTATATTTCCTACTTGGATCCTGTTTCAGTAATAATGATATCGGACCTTCTTGTTGAGTGTCTAATAATCAACCATTTTATATAGGAGTGGTTAAAACATGCTAGTAACAGTCCTCTGAGTATATCAGAAAAGGTTTGGTATATCCTCCAGCCCTGGAGTTTTCCCAGAATTAAAGGCTTTAATTGCGTCAAGAAGTTCATGCTCTGTAATTTCACCTTCACATGAGTCTTTCTGTACAGATGTTCATTTTACATTATTAATAGAAAAAAAAATCCTTACAATTAGCTTCAGTTAGAGGAGATGGAGGATTTATCATTTTAGAATGTCAGTGTACTGTACAGTTGAAGTCGGAAGTTTATATACACCTTAGCCAAATACATTTAAACTCAGTTTTTCACAATTCCTGATATTTAATCCTAATAAAAATCCCTGTCTTAGGTCAGTTAGGATCACCACTTTGTTTTAAGAATGTGAAATGTCAGAATAATAGTAGAGAGACATCAGTCAGGAAGTTAAAGCTTGGTCGCAAATGGGTCTTCCAAATGGACAATGGACCCCAAGCATACTTCCAAAGTTGTGACAAAATGGCGTAAGGACAACAAGGTCAAGGTATTAGAGTGGCCATCACAAAGCCCTGTCTTCAAGCCTATAGAAAATTTGTAGGCAAAATTGAAAAAGCGTGTGCGGGCAAGGAGGCCTACAAACCTGACTCAGTTACACCAGTTATGTCAGGAGGAAATGGGCCAAAATTCACCCAACTTATTGTGGGAAGCTTGTGCAAGGCTACCCGGCACGTTTGACCCAAGTTAAATAATTTAAAGGCAATGCTACTAAACACTAATTGAGTATGTAAACTTCTGACCCACTGGGAATGTGATGAAAGAACTAAAAGCTGAAATAAATCCTTCTCTCTACTATTATTCCGTATATTTCTAAGTGGCATATTTACAGTTTTGACTTAAATCGGCTTGACAATCTTTGGCAAGACATGAAAATGGCTGTCTAGCATTGATCAACAGCAAGAGCTTGAAGAATTAAAAAAATAATAATGTGCAAATATTGTACAATCCAGGTGTGCAAAGCTCTTAGAGACTTACCCACAAAGACTCACAGCTGTAATCGCTGTGAAAGCATTCACACTCGGGTGGGAATGCTTATGTAAATGAGATTTATGTAACATGTTTTCATTATGGGGTATGGTGTGAATTGTTTTTAAACCATTTTTGAATTCAGGCTGTAACACAACAAAATGTGGAATAAGTCAAGGGGTATGAATACTTTCTGAAGGAACTGTAGGTATTCACTGTATCACAATTTTCACAAAGTCATTTAGATGCAGTGATCTACTTTTTTCAAAGTAACTAGTTTTGTGTAAATATATTTTTCTTAAAGTAGATTTAGTGTAGCTTAGCTTCTTCCAGTGTTTAGTCATGTCTAGCTTGGTAAACTATATTTTCAGACTTATTTACCTAACTCTGACTTTGTTGGGTAACTTGTCCATATAAGCTATATTTTGTAATAAAAGATCTCAAGACTGACACGTTTCTGAATTCCTACAGGCCAACGTGGATGTCCAACGCTTCCTGAGCGCGCCTCATCCTATCAATGTGTTGGACAACCTCGTCAGGTCTTTGGATGCTAAATGTTATGCCATTGAGAAACTTTCAACTGCACTCAAAAACCTGACGACCGGTAAGTTCCATTGAGTGATTGTTATGCCAGTTGTATCTGTCATCATCATGACTAGAACACAAAGAATATTGAAACCACTTGTGTAGCTATAAAATTCTATCATGGCCCAATCCCAAATGGACCCGAGACCCTTATGGATTTGTGAGAGGATTTGATTGGTTTAAGTAACATGGTGATATTTCCACTTAGCCACGAGAGACGTTGTACAAATGAACATAGTTTTGACGCATGCAGTACTGGCTCTCCGGCAGCATGTCTACAGTCTGTCTGGAGTCGCTAGGGGAGGAGCAGACGGGCCATAAACACAAGGAAATCAAAATGACAGTAGCAGCTGTACAGATAACTGATCCAAGGGCTTTGACTTCTCAAACACGGCAGAAAGCTAACACAATATGATGTCCCGTCACCACATTAATTCAGCCACTTGCTTAGATAGCAAGTTAAACTAGAGATTGTGATAACATGTTATTTTGCGGGTTTCATTTTGTGCTTCAGTTGCACTTCTAAACTCAGAGAAATTCACGAACGGCGTTCTATCAGCAGACAGCATTCTGACTGATGTGGAGCTATTGTTCTCCATCATTCTATCAGCAGACAGCACTCTGATGTGGAGCTACTGTTCTCCATCATTCTATTAGCAGACAGCACTCTGATGTGGAGCTACTGTTCTCCATTCTATCAGCAGACAGCGCTTTGATGTGGAGCTACTGTTCTCCATCATTCTATCAGCAGACAGCTAGCTCTCTGACTGATGTGGAGCTACTGTTCTCCATCATTCTATCAGCAGACAGCACTCTGACAGATGTGTAGCTACTGTTTTCAGGTGGTTTTGCAAAACATTAGGACATGTAGCTGGCTACATTCTTTCTATGATAGGCCTAAACATTAGGAAAATGATTGCCATGCATCTTTTTGCAAAACAATACGTTGCTTTTTCATTATATGCTCATTTACCTGTGTGGCTGCCATCCAAATTGCATTGCATTTCTGTTGTCATCTGATGAAAATGTAAGCTTTTTTTTCTGCCGAATGTGTTGAAATGTATTTTCGGTGAAGGACAACTCTAGTTGAACGTCTCTATTGAAGCAAAAAAACACTGACTTTCAATATAAAACATGACCTCTGTCAATTCACGGCTGGACTCACCTGCTCCCGCTTTCTCCTGCTTACAAACAAACTGTCTCAACTGTGCTTGGGAACTAAATAAGCTTCATAATAATGTGACAGGTGAGATACGAATGCAATCTGCTTTATATCCTAACGCATTGCACAAGTTGACTGCAGGTATTTACTTAACAAAATAGCTACAAATATTAAAATGCATTGGAAAAAGTTTAAACGTTTGTTTTGATGGTATTGAAATACCATCCTGTGGCAATTTCCAAATACACCGGTAGACGGTGTACTGCCCAAGAGTAATTGCACACTAGGATCTTCTCTAATCTCCACAAGTGTGAGGGGTCTAAGGTCACCAACCTTTTCTGAGTCCAGATCACTTTGAGTTCCAAAGAAAGCAGAGATCTACCACTCAGATGTGTTGTTTTTTTTATACAGGACTTTGCAACATTAACCATTTAGAAACAGATCTAGAACCATAAGGTTAGTGTAGTAGGCCAAATGCATTATGACTGCATATGTAACCGATGTGAAATGGCTAGTTAGTTAGCGGTGGTGCGCGCTAATAGTGTTTCAATCGGTGACGTCACTCGCTCTGAGACCTTGAAGTAGTTGTTCCCCTTGCTCTGCAAGGGCCCCGGCTTTTGTGGAGCGATGGGTAACGATGCTTCAAGGGTGGCTGTGTGCACAGGGTCCCTGGTTCGAGCCCAGGTAGGGGCGAGGAGAGGGACGGAAGCTAAACTGTTACACATATTGTCTGTGAATTGCCCTGCCAGTGTTGTTCTTCTCATACCATTTTTATTCAGACCCCTTGACTTTTTCACATTTTGTTACGTTACAGCCTTTCAAAAATGGATACAAATATTTTTTCCCTGAATCTACACACAATACCTCATAATGACAAAGAAAACAGGTTTTTATAATTTATTTGCCAATGCCTTTACATAAGTATTCAGACCCTTTTCTATGAGACTTGAAATTGAGCTTAGGTGCACCTCCTGTTTCCATTGATCATCCTTGATGTTTCTACAACTTGAATGAAGTCCACTTGTTGTGAATTCAATTGATTGTCTGGAAGAAACCTGGCACCATCCCTACGGTGAAGCATGGTGGTGGCAGCATCATGCTGTGAGGATATTTTTCAGAGGCAGGGACTGGGAGACTAGTCAGAATCGAGGGAAAGATGAACAGAGCAAAGTACAGAGAGATCCTTGATGAAAACCTGCTCCAGAGCGCTCGGGACCTCAGACTGGGGCAAAGGTTCACCTTCCAACAGGACAACAACCCTAAACACACAGCCAAGACAACAAAGTCTCTGAATGTCCTTGAGTGGCCCAGCCAGAGCCCGGACTTGAACCTGATCTAACATCTCTGGAGAGAAAATAGCTGTGCAGCAACGTTCCCCATCCAATCTGACAGAGCTTGAGAGGATCTGCAGAGAAGAATGGGAGAAACAACCCAAATGTAGGTTGCCAAGCTTGTAGTGTCAGACCCAAGACTCGAGGCTGTAGTCGCTGCCAAAAGGTGCTTCACCAAAGTACTGAATAAAGAGTCTGAATACTTATGTAAATATGATATTGTGTGTAGATTAAGGGGGGAAAGCAATTTAATCAATTTTAGAATAAGGCTGTAACTTAACAAAATGTGGAAAAAGTCAAGGGGTCTGAATACTTTCTGAATGCACTATATGATCAGTGTTAATAGATAATTTGTTGTATTACTGGTAAGGCCCAGCTGAGTTACTGGACTGATGGGCTGCGTCTGATGCTCAGTCTGAGGGAGGGAGTAGCGGTGAGGCTGCCTCTCACCTGACTCACCGTCCTTCCTTGATGGAGAAACTCAACTTGCACTGCATTGTTTCTGCCTCATGCACCAATTGATGTTCCTCCTATGACCAGAGACAGTGAAATATTCCTCGTCATTAAAAAAGACAAGCCTCTAATAAAAACAGCCAATCATATGGGAACACGTTGCTATACTCATTCATTACAGCTGTAGTGCTGGTTGTAGCGTGAGTGGAAGTAGGGAGAAAAGCACATTTTATGGCTTATAAAAGTGTTGAACAAAGTGTTGAAAGTGCTAAATAATAACTTATAAAAACAACTTTGCTGTATTCGTTGAGTCACAGTATCAGCTTTGCTGTGCGCTCGAGGTATCTTTTTACAGCCTATGGCTGGAGGAAACTGCAGACATGGTGATCCGAGCTATCTGATTGGCCACAGGTAAGCCTATAGGTGTACTTGATTTGCTCTCTGGGCCTGCCGGGTAGGCGGAGTTCTACCTCAACACTTTGCCTTCCCGTCCACTGGTCTAAAGCAAGGATCCCCCAACTCTGTTCTGCCCGCCCCCCCCCACACACTGGGTGAATGTCTTAGTTTTCCCCCTAGCACTACACAGCTGATTTTTAAAATAATCAAAGCTTGCTATGTTCTTGTTTTTAATCTGCTGTGTAGTGCTAAGGCAACAACTCAAATGGGCACCCAGGGGGGAACCCTGGTCCAACGGAACATTTTGGGATAGTCTGTATTTCTTAGGGATGTTTTCTACCCCCCCACCCTCCCCCTGCCATTGGTTCCACAGATCCACAATTCAGTGTCCCAGCTTCCACCAGACAGCTGAACAGCCTGTTGCAGCCAGCGCTATCCAGAGACCGAGGCATCATGACATCGTCAGACGTGCTGAAGTTTGGTCCCATGCTGCAGAACGTCCTCATGGCCGGCTCCATCACCAAGGCAGTACAGATGATGGGAGCCTTGCTGTCCCTACAGCAACTCAAACGCTTCTGCTCCTCTTCCTCCTCTCAAGATGAGGACTTCCAGAAGGATCAGGTCTTTATATGCAGCATCTCCTCCAGCGAAGTGGCAAAGCTCCCAATCCCCAGCTCCTCAACCAGCGTAGCCAGTCTGAACCCGACCAAAGACAATGGGATCTTTATCTCCATGGAGAAGACACTGCAGCAGCCAAATACAACGACAGTTACAACCACTCAAATCACACAAACACCTGGAGCAACAGATCTAGGCCTACCTACTCCAGGTAAACTCCTCTCAGTGTTCAGTAACCCAGCCAACCAGATGACAGCCCTGGCTCCTCCCCCTCTAGATCCAGGAAGTGACACCAGAGTGCAGCACCAGAAGCAAACTTCCTCTCAGCTCATGCAATTCCTGCGAACCAACTGCAGGAACGAGCCATTCATGGAGTTGGCTGCTTTCTTCCAGCACACGAACTACTACCAGTACACCTCCTCTGATTCCACTGCCCCGGCAACGACCTCTGACCCCCTCACGGAAACCAATCATGCACAGGAAACTAAGAATGTTCTAGAAACTAAGAACCACAACGTCAGCGTCCTGAAGAATGAGCTGTTCTCAGAGCTGCCGGATAAGCAGCTGAACCAATATGTATGTATTATGTTGAGTGTAATGTAAAGTCTCTATTTTATATACAGCACTACTGTGTGTCTAAAACCATTTTCACCTCAGGACGTTCAAGTTAATCATGTCCTCTCTTACCCTACCCTACCTTCTCCCATCCTACCCTCTCTTACCTTATCCTCTCCTATCTCCTCTCTTACCTTACCTACCCTACCTTCTCCTACCTATCCTACCCTCTCTTACCCTACCCTCTCTTACCTTATCCTCTCCTATCTCCTCTCTTACCTATCCTACCCTCTCTTCCTACCCTCTCTTACCTATCCTACCCTCTCTCACCTACCCTACCTTCTCCTACCTATCCTACCCCGTCTTACCCTATCTTCTCCATCCCTACCATTTCCTAACCTACCCTCTCTTACCCTACCATCTCTTCTCCTATCCTACCATCTCCTCTCCTACCCTACAATCTCATACCCTACCATTTCCTACCCTTGTCTTATCTTACCCTGTCCCACCCTACCCTACAATCTCCCATCCTACCCTTTTCTTACCCTACCATATCCTACCCTACCCTACCATATCCTGTCCTACCCCACCATCTTCTACCCTACAATCTCCTCTCTTACCCTCTCCTATCCTACCCTCTCCTCCCCTCCCAGGCCCCGGTGTTCACAGTAAAGCGTGTGGAGTCTGGAGGCTCTCTGATCTTCAGCTGTATCATTGCCACCAAGACAGAGCTCTGGGATATAGGAGACGTCTTTACTGAGGCGACAAGGAGCGGTCCTTCCTCTGACGTCATCACCACCTCAGAGAACAAGATGTCTGCGGCTAGTCTCCAGTGTCAGAGTGTCGAGATCTCTAATACGACCCTCCACCCCACAGCTCCATCCGTCCACAGCCTACAGATCAAAGAGGGACATGTGACGGGGGAGGTTCAGGAAGATATCAACAATATCAGTTTGACTTCAGAACTCCAGACATTCCAGAACTGTTGTTCCTTTGTAACCCCAGGCAACCAGTGTCTGAGCATTCCGGAGTTTCAGATCCGTAAGTTTGAGGAGATGGCAGTGGTGGTGAGTCACGTGGTGCATCCTGGGAACTTCTACATCCAACAGGCCGATGCCACCCTCCAGCTGGAGGACCTCAACACTGAGTGAGTAATATTGAGTGTCCAAGATGGTACCCTATTCCCTATATAGTGCACTACTTTTCACCGGGGCCCATATGGTGCCACATTGAGCTAACATTTGTACTCCGTAGTATCCTTCTCCTCAAAGTGCGCTCTTATTCACTCCCTCTGAAGAAGCATTGGATTGGTGTAAGAAATATAGTAGACACACACTCAGGGTGTGTCCTAAATGAACCCTATTCCTGATGTAGTGCACTACTTTTTAAGCAGAGCGCCAGTCTAAAACAGGACTTTACCCAAGTCCTTTACATTTAGTCATTTTCTCAACCCTGTCGTTGGCTGGTTGTCTTGCAGTAGTTTAGCAGAGCTGAAGTGTATTCCCGACATCGGGACCTACGTCATGGCCTGGTTCCCCCAACAGGAGAGGTGGTGTCGAGCACAGGTGGCTAAGATATGTGGCATGAGTGGAGGTAAGATATATGTTTCATGATGAGTGGAGGTTAGAGTGTTGGGCCAGTAACCAAAAGGTTGCTAGTTCGAATCCCCGAGCCGACAAGGTGAAAAATCTGATGTGCCCTTGAACAAGGCGATTAACTCTAATTGCTTCTGGAAATCGCTCTGGAAAAGAGCATCTGCTAATTGACGTTAAATATGTCTTCTAAATGTTAATAACCCCTAGGACGCTGCAGAATGTTAATAATCCCTAGGACGCTGCAGAATGTTAATAATCCCTAGGACGCTGCAGAATGTTAATAATCCCTAGGACGCTGCAGAATGTTAATAATCCCTAGGACGCTGCAGAATGTTAATAATCCCTAGGACGCTGCAGAACGTTAATAATCCCTAGGACGCTGCAGAACGTTAGTAATCCCTAGGACGCTGCAGAACGTTAGTAATCCCTAGGACGCTGCAGAACGTTAGTAATCCCTAGGACGCTGCAGAACGTTAGTAATCCCTAGGACGCTGCAGAATGTTAGTAATCCCTAGGACGCTGCAGAAAGTTAGTAATCCCTAGGACGCTGCAGAATGTTAGTAATCCCTAGGACGCTGCAGAATGTTAGTAATCCCTAGGACGCTGCAGAATGTTAGTAATCCCTAGGACGCTGCAGAATGTTAGTAATCCCTAGGACGCTGCAGAATGTTAGTAATCCCTAGGACGCTGCAGAATGTTAGTAATCCTAGGACGCTGCAGAATGTTAGTAATCCCTAGGACGCTGCAGAATGTTAGTAATCCCTAGGACGCTGCAGAATGTTAGTAATCCCTAGGACGCTGCAGAATGTTAGTAATCCCTAGGACGCTGCAGAATGTTAGTAATCCCTAGGACGCTGCAGAATGTTAGTAATCCCTAGGACGCTGCAGAATGTTAGTAATCCCTAGGACGCTGCAGAATGTTAGTAATCCCTAGGACGCTGCAGAACGTTAGTAATCCCTAGGACGCTGCAGAACATTAATAATCCCTACAGAACGTTAATAATCCCTAGGACGCTGCAGAATGTTAATGATGCTGCAGAACGTTAGTAATCCCTAGGACGCTGCAGAACGTTAGTAATCCCTAGGACGCTGCAGAACATTAGTAATCCCTAGGACGCTGCAGAACGTTAGTAATCCCTAGGACGCTGCAGAACATTAATAATCCCTACAGAACGTTAATAATCCCTAGGACACTGCAGAATGTTAATGACGCTGCAGAACGTTAATAATCCCTAGGACGCTGCAGAACGTTAATAACCCCTAGGACGCTACCAAATGGGATCATGATACCAGAACCTCTACTAATCCAACAGGAATCTGTTTAGCTCTGAGATCTGACACTAGAGGTTGGGAAGATACTTTTGATTATGTGGACTAGTCCAACATCTCATTGCAAAATCATGTTAGTTAATGTGGAGTTGGTCCCCCCCCCTTTGCTGCTATAACAGCCTCCACTATTCTGGGAAGGCCCTTTAGTTCCAGTGAAGGGAAATCTTAACGCTACAGAATACAATGACATTCTAGATGATTCTGTGCTTCCAACTTTGTGGCAACAGTTTGGGGAAGGCCCTTTCCTGTTTCAGCATGCCAATGTCCCCGTGCACAAAGCCAGGTCCATACAGAAATGGTTTGTTGAGATCGGTGTGAAATAACTTGACTGGCCTGCACAGAGCCCTGACCTCAACCTAATCAAACACCTTTGGGATGAACTTGAACACCGACTGCGAGCCAGGCCTAATCGCCCCCAAGATCACTGTCCAACCTCACTAATGCTCTTGTAGCTGATGGGAGCAAGTCCCCGCAGCAATGTTCCAACATCTAGTGGAAAGCCTTCCCAGAAGAGTGGAGGCTGTTATAGCAGCGACGGGGGGGACCAACTCCATATTAATGCCCATGATTTTGTAATGAGATGTTGGACGATCAGGTGTCCACATACTTTTGGTTATGTAGTGTGTTTCTCCTCGCTCTGTCATACAACAAGGCTGGTTCTGCCAGCTCTGAGAACAATGAGGGCAACTTGTGCGTGCGTGTATATATGTGTGTGTGTGTGTGTGTGTGTGTGTCAGACATCAATGAGGTGGAGGTGAGGAGGCTGGACTACGGAGACACTTCCTGTCTGTCTCTATGTAACATCAAGGAACTCAGTGCTGAGATGACATCACTTCCTCTACAGGCCATACAGGTCTCCCTGGCTAATGTGAGTGGTCCACCGTGGTTGTTGTCATGGTTCTACTGTGGCCAATACTTAACCACAACACAATTTATCCCTATAAATATATAACCTCACCTGACTGGATAAATACAGGTTAAATAAATGAGTTATTTATTTGAGAGGTTCATATATTTAGGGCAGGTCATATCTTTTTATTTGTCTCCTGTATTATATGACCTGTCAAATAAACCTAATTAAAGTTACTGCTCTCATCCCAGGTGCGCCCAGTGGATGTGTGTGGCTGGACCCAACAGGCAGTATATTGGTTCAGAGACATGGTGGACAACAGGACGCTGTACTCACGGCTCTACCCTCAGGGAGAGGGAGACAACATCATGGTGGAACTCTTCATGGAGAAGGGAAAACTGGGGACCATGAGGTATGAGGTTATTATAACTGGGGGCCGTGAGGTTATTATAACTGGGAGCCGTGAGGTATGAGTTTATTATAACTGGGGGCCGTGAGGTATGAAGTTATTGTAACTGGGGGCTGTGAGGTTATTGTAAAAGTCAACCTGAGCACCAGAATGCACTATACAACTTGATTGGAGTCCACCTGTGGTAAATTTAAATTGATTGGACATGATTTGGAAAGGCACACACCTGTCTATATAAGGTCCCACAGTTGACAGTGCATGGCAGAGCAAAAACCAAGCCATGTGGTCAAAGGAATTGTCCGTAGAGCTCCCAGACAGGATTGTGTATAGGCACAGATCTTTAGAAGGGTACCAAAACATTTCTGCAGCATTGAAGGTCCCCAAGAACACAGTGGCCTCCATCATTCTTAAATGGAAGAAGTTTGGAACCACCAAGACTCTTCCTAGAGCTGGACGCCCAAACTGAGCAATCGGGGGAGAAGGGCCTTGGTCAGGGAAGTGACCAAAAACCCGATGGTCACTCTGATTGAGCTCAAGAGTTCCTCTGTGGAGTTGAGAGAACCTTCCAGAAGGACAACCATCACTGCAGCATTCCATCAATCAGGCTTTTATGGTAGAATGGCCAGACGGAAGCCACTCGTCAGTAAAAGGTACATGACAGCCCGCTTGGAGTTTGCCAAAAGGTACCTAAGGGACTCTCAGACCATGAGAAACAAGATTCTCTGGTCTGATGAAACCAAGATTGAACTCTTTGGTGTGAATGCCAAGAGTCACATCTGGAGGAAACCTGGCACCATCCCTATGGTGAAGCATGGTGGTGGCAGCATCATGCTGTGGGGATGTTTTTCAGAGGCAGGGACTGGGAGACTAGTCAGGATCGGGAGCAAGTATAGAGATCCTTGATGAAAACCTGCTCCAGAGTGCTCATGACATCAGACTGGGGCGAAGGTTCAAGACAACACAGGAGCGGCTTTGGGACATGCCTCTGAATGTCCAGCCAGAACCTGGACTTGAACCCCATCGAACATCTCTGGAGAGACCTGAAAATAGCTGTGCAGCGATGCTCCCCATCCAACCTGACAGAGCTTGAGAGGATATGTAGAGAAGAATGGGAGAAACTCCCCAAATACAGGTGTGCCAAGCTTTTAGCGTCATACCCAAGAAGACTCGAGGCTGTAGTTGCTGCCAAAGGTGCTTCAACAAAGTACTGAGTAAATGTGATATTTCAGATTGTTTTATATACATTTGCCAACATTTCTAAAAACATGTTTTTGCTTTGTTATTATGGGGTATTGTGTGTAGATTGATGAGGGGAAAAAACGATTTAATCAATTTTAGAATAAGGCTAACTTTAAATGTGGAAAAAGTCAAGGGGTCTGAATACTTTCTGAATGCACTGTATATACACTGCTCAAAAAAATAAAGGGAACACTTAAACAACACAATGTAACTCCAAGTCAATCACACTTCTGTGAAATCAAACTGTCCACTTAGGAAGCAACACTGATTGACAATAAATTTCACATGCTGTTGTGCAAATGGAATAGACAACAGGTAGAAATTATAGGCAATTAGCAAGACACCCCCAATAAAGGAGTGGTTCTGCAGGTGGGGACCACAGACCACTTCTCAGTTCCTATGCTTCCTGGCTGATGTTTTGGTCACTTTTGAATGCTGGCGGTGCTTTCACTCTAGTGGTAGCATGAGACGGAGTCTACAACCCACACAAGTGGCTCAGGTAGTGCAGCTCATCCAGGATGGCACATCAATGCGAGCTGTGGCAAGAAGGTTTGCTGTGTCTGTCAGCGTAGTGTCCAGAGCATGGAGGCGCTACCAGGAGACAGGCCAGTACATCAGGAAACGTGGAGGAGGTCGTAGGAGGGCAACAACCCAGCAGCAGGACCGCTACCTCCGCCTTTGTGCAAGGAGGAGCAGGAGGAGCACTGCCAGAGCCCTGCAAAATGACCTCCAGCAGGCCACAAATGTGCATGTGTCTGCTCAAACGGTCAGAAACAGATTCCATGAGGGTGGTATGAGGGCCCGACGTCCACAGGTGTGGGTTGTGCTTACAGCTCAACACCGTGCAGGACGTTTGGCATTTGCCAGAGAACACCAAGATCGGCAAATTCGCCACTGGCGCCTTGTGCTCTTCACAGATGAAAGCAAGTTCACACTGAGCACGTGACAGAGTCTGGAGACGCCGTGGAGAACGTTCTGCTGCCTGCAACATCCTCCAGCATGACCGGTTTGGCAGTGGGTCAGTCATGGTGTGGGGTGGCATTTCTTTGGGGGGGCCGCACAGCCCTCCATGTGCTCGCCAGAGGTAGCCTGACTGCCATTAGGTACCGAGATGAGATCCTCAGACCCCTTGTGAGACCATATGCTGGTGCGGTTGGCCCTGGGTTCCTCCTAATGCAAGACAATGCTAGACCTCATGTGGCTGGAGTGTGTCAGCAGTTCCTGCAAGAGGAAGGCATTGATGCTATGGACTGGCCCGCCCGTTCCCCAGACCTGAATCCAATTGAGCACATCTGGGACATCATGTCTCGCTCCATCCACCAACGCCACGTTGCACCACAGACTGTCCAGGAGTTGGTGGATGCTTTAGTCCAGGTCTGGGAGGAGATCCCTCAGGAGACCATCCGCCACCTCATCAGGAGCATGCCCAGGTGTGGTAGGGAGGTCATACAGGCACGTGGAGGCCACACACACTACTGAGCCTCATTTTGACTTGTTTTAAGGACATTACATCAAAGTTGGATCAGCCTGTAGTGTGGTTTTCCACTTTAATTTTGAGTGTGACTCCAAATCCAGACCTCCATGGGTTGATAAATTGGATTTCCATTGATTATTTTTGTGTGATTTTGTTGTTAGCACATTCAACTATGTAAAGAAAAAAGTATTTAATAAGATTATTTCTTTCATTCAGATCTAGGATGTGTTGTTTAAGTGTTCCCTTTATTTTTTTGAGCAGAATATTTATCTCACATGGAAAATAAGCTGGAATGTTTAAGCACTCAGTGCAGTGGCTCTGTAATGAAATGTTTTGTCCCTTTCAGGAGAGGAGCCTCTCTGTCTCTGAGACTGGCTCAGAATGGACATGCTAAACATGACAAGCTGAGGAACCTGGGAATCAAGAGAAGTAGGTGCTGGTGATCATTCTGTTTTTCCACTAGAGGGCAGCAGCTTATATACAATAGTCTTGAAGCCCAACTCTCATTGTGGTTCTCTCTCACTCTCTCTGCCTGTGTCTCTCTCTCTCTGCCTGTGTCTCTCTCTCTCTCTGCCTGTGTCTCTCTCTCTGCCTGTGTCTCTCTCTCTCTGCCTGTGTCTCTCTCTCTCTGCCTGTGTCTCTCTCTCTCTGCCTGTGTCTCTCTCTCTCTGCCTGTGTCTCACTCTCTCTGCCTGTGTCTCTCTCTCTCAATTCAATTCGCTTTATTGGCATGACGTAACAATGTACATATTGCCAAAGCTTACTTTGGATATTTACAATATAAAAATGAGAATCAAAAATTGTCAACGGGACAACAGTAACAACAATAACCAACGGTCAATATAACCATACATTCAACAATAACAATAATCATACAGTTGAGGACATGTGCAGGTTTATTGGTCTGTCAGACACTGTCCCTCATCTTATGGCAGGCAGCAATGTAGTGCGCTGCCAACCCACAGCTCTCTGCGTCCTCCCCCAACAGGATGGGTAGCCTATCCTCATCAGAGAGGTCTTTGAAACCTTGAATAAGGGTTTCAAATTTGGGGAAATGACACTCTAATTGTTTTATATTTTTGACATTTTGTCAGGAAATGCAGTTCCGTCTCAGGTTCTGCTCTTGTGCAGTGGTTGCACAGCCTTTCCTCTACAGGGAGCCAGGTTTTCCTGTGTCTACCCTTCTCAATGGCAAGGCTGTGCTCACTGAGCCTGTACTTTGTCAAGGTTTTTCTAAGGTTTTGATCAGTAACCATGGTGAAATATTTAGCCATAGTGTACTGTCGATTTAGGGCCAGATAGCACTGCATTTTGCTTTGTGCTTGTGTTTCCCAATAAGCAATGTAGTTTTGTTTTGACTGTGTTGTAATTTGGTTTATTCTGATTGATTGGATGTTCTGGTCCTGAGGCTTCAGTGTGTTAGTAGAACAGGTTTGTGAACTCAGCCCCAGGACCAGCTGGATGAGGGGACTCTTTTCTTTGCTCAGCTCTTGGCATTGCAGGGCTTGGTAATGATATGAGAGGGGGTCACTGTATTTTAGATGTTTCCAAAACTTAATTGCTCTTTTTTGAGTTTTTATTATTAGTGGATATTGGCCTAATTCTGCCCTGCATGCATTGTTTGTAGTTTTCCTCTGGACACATAGGAGAATCTTACAGAACTCTGCATGTAGGGTTTCAATGGGGTGTTTGTCCCATTTGATGAAATCTTGTTTTGCAAGTGGACCCCACACCTCGCTGCCATAAAGTGCAATTGGTTCAATGACATATTCAATTAGTTTTAGCCAAATTTTAATAGGTATTTCAATTTGAATTTGCTTTTTAATGGCGTAGAATGCCCTGCGTGCTTTCTCTCTCAGTTCATTCACTGCCTCATTAAGGTGTCCAGTTGAGCTTATTTTTAAACCTAAGTAATTGTAGTGTGTACAGTACTCTATATATTTTGTACCAATTGAGAACTTTGGTCTCTGTCTCTCTCTGTCTCTCTCTGTCTCTCTCTGTCTCTCAAATTCAAATTCAAGCTGCTTTATTGGCATGAAAAACATTGTGCTAATATTGCCAAAGCAACAATGTATACAATATACATTGTAATACAATTTTAAACAATAACAAATAATAATATAACATGGCAGTAAATAATAATACAAAATTAAAAATAATAACAATAAAATAGTAGTAAAATAGTAGAATGCAATAAATATAAAATCTAAATATGGAAAATGATTCTATAACTAACTTATAACTAAATAACGGTCATCTTCACCATTACATCAGTACTACAACTACTATCGTCATTACTACTACTACTACTATCACCACTACTACTATCATCACTAAACTGCTATCACTACCATTACTACCCATACCACTACTATTTGGAATGATAAACAACAATAATAATAGAAATAACAATAACAGTAATAACAATAATAGTAATAATAAGTAAGTTACTGTTTACTATGCAGATGTTATTATTCAGTGTCCCTCAGGCTATGGCAGGCAAATACATATTTGGCTGCAAGAGGAGCCATTGCTCCTTCGCCCATGAGTATTCTTAGTTTTTCCTCTGGGTTTAATAAGTTCAAATTTGGAATAAATGTAGTCATTTCTGTGAATAAGGAATCTCTTTGTGAGGAATATTTATCACAGTAAAGGAGAAAGTGCATCTCTGTCTCTACCTCCCCTGTCGTGCAGTGACCACATACACGCTCCTCTTTGGGTAGCCATGTCTTTTTATGTCTGCCGGTTTCTATTGCCAATCGGTGGTCACTCAGCCTGTACTTGGTAAGGATCTGTCTCTGCTTCGTATCTCTGACAGAGTAGAGATAATCAGCCAATTCATATTCTCTGTTTAGGGTCAGATAGCAATTTAGTCGGCTTTGGGATTTTGTTTCGTTTTTCCAATGTTGTAAATATGAGTCCTTTGATTGGTTCATGATTTTGTTTATTTGAATTCTTTCTTTTGAAGCAGTGCTGGTGTCAGCTTGGTTGGTGAGGTCCAACACCAGCTGACTGAGAGGGCTCGTTTCTGGGCTCAGCTCTTGGGTTTGGAGTGCTTTAAATTGTAGACTTGAATTTGGACTTGAATTTAGATGTAGCCAAAATTTTAAAGATCTTTTCTGTATTTTCATTATTATTGGAAAGCGACCCAATTCTGCCCTACATGCATTAGTTGGTGTATTTCTCTGCACTTGTAGGATTTTCCGACAGAATTCTGCATGTAGGGCTTCAATTGGATGTTTGTCCCACATTTTAAAGTCCAGTTTATTGAGTGGCCCCCAAACCTCACTTCCGTAAAGAGCTATTGGTAGGATTACACTGTCAAATATTTTGGTCCAAATTCTAATTGGGATGTTGATTTTGAATAATTTCATTTTTATTGCATACAATGTTCTGCAGGCTTTTTCTTTGAGTGTATTCACTGCCATATTAAAGTTTCCCGATGCAGATATGGTCAGACCAAGGTAGGTGTAATTTTTAGTGTGTTCAATGATGGTGTTGTTCAGGGTGAATTTATATTTGTGTTTCTGACATCTGGTTTTCTTTTGGAAAATCATGATTTTCGTTTTTTGAAAATTTACTGTCAGGGCCCAATTATGGCAATATTGCTCTAGAATATTAATGTTCTGTTGAAGACCTTCTTTGGTTGGTGATAGAAGTACCAAGTCATCAGCATATAGCAGGTATTTCACCTCTGTGTCAAATAGTGTGAGTCCTGGTGCTGGAGAATGGTCCAACATGTCTGCTAATTCATTGATATAAATGTTGAAAAGGTTTGGACTCAAAATGCAGCCTTGTCTCACACCTCGACATTGTGAAAATAATTCTGTTCTTTGGTTTTTGATTTTTATTGCACATTTATTTTCTGTGTACATACATTTTATTAAGTCATACACCTTACCACCAAGCCCACTTTGGAGAATTTTGTAGAATAGCCCTTCATGCCAAATATAATCAAATGCTTTTTTAAAGTCAATAAAGCAAGCAAAGATTTTGCCCTCTTTTTTTTGGTGTACGTGTTTATTGATTAGCGTGTGTAAGGTGTATATATGGTCAGTAGTGCGATGGTTAGGGAGAAAGCCAATTTGACATTTACTTATTACATTTTTTTCTTGAAAGGTTTGAATTCTTGAATTCAAAATGCTACAGAAAACCTTTCCTAAGTTACTGTTTACGCAAATTCCCCTGTAATTATTGGGGTCTGATTTGTCTCCACTTTTGTGAATAGGGGAGATGAGCCCCTGGTTCCAGACATCAGGGAAGCAGCCAGAAGTTAAAACCATGTTGAACAATTTAAGCACAGCATTTTGCAACTCAGGTGTGCTGTTTTTCAGCATTTCATTTCTAATGTTGTCTAGACCACAAGCCTTCTTTGATTTAATAGATTTGAGCTTTTCATTTAGTTCTTGTTGGGTTATTGGGTAATCTAATGGATTTTGGTTGTTTTTAATGACTGATTCAAGGATGTTCAATTTTTCTTTAATTTCTAATTGGTTCTGTTGTAAGTCTTTTTGTGGGATGTTTTTGTATAGATTATCAAAATACGTTTTCCAAATTTCTACATCTTGTATGGCTAATTCCTGTGGCTTTGTTGTGCTTAAATTGTTCCACATGTCCCAGAACTGATTTTGGTCAATTGCGTTTTCAATTTCATCAAGTGTCTTGTTGGTATAATTCAATTTCTTGCGTTTCAGTGTTTGTTTATACTGTTTCAGAGTTTCAAAATATTCATATCGTAGCTCTGGGTTGTTTTGCTGCTTATGTTTTTCATTTGACATTTGTCTTAGGTGTTTTCTGATTGTTTTACATTCATTATCAAACCATTTATCAGAAACATTTTGTTTTTTGTTTCTGAGGTTGCATTTCTTTGGTTTTCTCAGATTTGCTTTCGATGCTGCTTTTTGGAATATGCAGTTGATGTTTTGAGTAGCCGAATTGACATCATCTTTATTGTTTTGGTATTGTGAGTTATTGAAAAACTGTATAGAGTTCATCATTTCGTTTGAGTTCAACGTTTCAATGAATCTCTCTGCACTGTTTGGAGCCCATCTGTACGATGGGTTTATGTTGTAGAGTTTATTGGGCTGTTTTTTTGAATGAGTATTGCCGGTTAATTTCTTCAGAAACACGTTGATCTGACTGTGATCTGACAATGGTGTCTGTGGTCTGACAGTGAATGCACTAATGGAGGAGGGGTCAATGTCAGTGATGGCATAATCGACTACACTTGTCCCAAGAGCTGAGCAGTAAGTAAACCGACCTAAAGAGTCCCCTCTGATTCTACCATTAAGCATGTACAGGCTTAAGGCTCGACAGAGATTCACTAACTCCTTCCCATTTTTGTTCAGTATTTGGTCAGAACTGTTTCTATTATTTATAATAGGGCTACTGTACAAGGAGGGGTGTCCACATATGTGGTGGTTACCTCCCTCATCAGTGTAGTCAGGCTCAGAACCTGTTCTTGCATTGAAATCTCCACAAAGAAGCACTTTACCCTCTGCCTGAAATGTAATGATTTCTGTGTGGAGATTGTCGAAAAACTGATCATCATAATATGGTGAATCTGAAGGAGGAGCATAAGCTGCACATATGTATACATCATTGTCACAGTAGATTGTACCTTTGTTAAGTTTTAGCCAAATGTGACTGGTACCTTTTTTCATTTCATTCAGTGCTAAGTCCTGCTTATGCCAAATGATGATTCCACCTGAGTCTCGGCCCCATTTAACATTTGTATGTTTGATTGATGGTAGTAAACTTTCTCTATAGCCTGAGGGACACTGAGTATCTATGTCTCCACGACACCATGTTTCCAGTAGGATTATGATGTCCTGTCCCTTGATGTTTTTAATCAATTCTGGATTTGTTGTTTTATAACCAAAATGTGAAGAGTATAGGCCCTGGATATTCCAAGAGCTGATAGTTAATGATCTCATTTATAATAAGTGATATTCACTGGTTTGAGTAAAGTACATTGAAAAAAAAAAACTAAATAATAATAATAATAATATACATACATACATACATACATACATACATACATACATACATACATACATACATACATACATACATACATACATACATACATACATACATACATACATACATACATACATACATACATACATACATACATACATACATACACTATAATACCGGTGCCAATAAAATTAAGAATAGTTGTAAACAAATGAATAAGAATGGAATAAGATTGCATGAAAAATAAGTACAATGCAATCTGCAACCCTGTGTGTGTGTGAATTAAAGAGTCTGTCTAGCCCAGTAGTCTGCATATTAGTTGCAGTAGTTGGCGCACCTCTCCTATCTCTGATTGTTCTAGGTGTCTTTTGCCAGAGGTTACCTCAGCATATGTAGGCTGATGATCTGAATGATACATGGTGTGGACTGCATCATGTGGTGTACTTCTCTGAAGGACAGTGTTCTGTCTGACCCTGGAGTAGTGATCAGAGCTGTGTTGTGATGGGCCTGGTCTAGTAGGGTTGTGATGGGCCTGGTCTAGTAGGGCTGTGTTGTGATGGGCCTGGTCTAGTAGGGCTGTGTTGTGATGGGCCAGGTCTAGTAGAGCTGTGTTGTGATGGGCCAGGTCTACTAGAGCTGTGTTGTGATGGGACGGGTCTAGTCGTGCTGTCCTGAGGCGGGTCCGGTCTGGTAAATCTGTGCTGTGTTTGGCCTGGTCTAGTAGAGCTGTGCTGTAATAAGCCGTGTCTGGCTCTTTTCTCCTGGGGATGGTGGAGGTACTGTTGTTTCAGAAGGTGGGGCAGGGGACCTCTGTTGCTGGGGTGATGGGTGTGTGGGTCCCTGCCAAGTGTTGCATCTTTTAGGTCCTTGGCAAAGGTTCTGATACTGTCCTGATCAAGATGTACATTATCATATAAGTGTTGACATGTCAGAGTGGGGTGGTGAGCCGTTCTGACGTTGAGCAGTGAGGCACAGTCCATAGTGATCTGTTGATTTATTTTGTTGATCAACTGTCCTGGGAAGTCTTTTCTTGGTAGGAGGGTGGACACAACTATATTGGTTGTTGGGAACCGAGCCTGTGCCCGTTCTGCCACTCTTCTCACTGCCCCAGATACATTTTCACCTTTGGCATGAAGGTCGTTTGTGCCAGTGTGGATGATGATGTTGTCGGGGGTGTCAATCCTGGTCTGACTGAGTAGCTGCATTGCGCTGTCAGTTGTAGGACACCAGAACTTATACACCTGGTGTCTAGGGAATAATCTTTCCTGGACTAAGAACTTCCCATTTGAATCAATAAGGATTGCAGTTGTGGGTGATTGTCTGGGTGGAGCAGACTGGGAGACTGGTATTCTGATCTGGGCTGGAGCAGACAGGGTGGCTGGTAGGTTAACCTGGGCTAGAGCAGACAGGGTGGCTGGTAGGTTGACCTGGGCTGGAGCACACTGTGCTGGTGCAGACTGGGAAGCAGGTAGGCTGACATGGGCTAGAGCAGACTGGGACGCTGGTGCAGTGTCATCAGGCTGTGTGGTGGAGGCCATGCTGGTCTCAGGTTCTGCTTGTGTTATGCCAAGCTGGTCGACATGTTCTCTAGATGCAGAGGACATAATGACTAGCTGGTGGTTGAGGATGTCAATGTACCTCTCTCTTTGTTCTAGCTCCTTTCTTGTTGTGCTCAGGTCTCTGAGGTCATCATTTGTCTGACTCAGTTTGTCCATTCTGCTTTCTAATTTAGCAATAGATGCTCTGCTCTCCTCCCTGAACTGTTTCATCTCTTCTTTTAGTTTTTGGACAGTGTCCTCCTCTTGAAGCTTGTTCTCTCTGAGTTCTATGACCTCTGCTTCGACTAGAGAGAGGGTGTTGTGGAAACGTTGCATAGCAGGAGTTCTTGGTGTTGTAGGCATGTCCTTGGCTCTGTCTGCTGCAGGTGAGGTAGGTAGAGGGACACTGAGGGCTTCTTGCTGGGTCACAGAGACCGTTGGGGCCTGCTTTTCTCCATCTCCCTCCTTGACTTTTTCCTCAGTTTCTGAGATGATTTCAGCTTCTGCTTTTAGGGTAGCAAACCTATTCTCAAAGGCCTGGAGGCTTGAATCATTGCCTTGTATCAATACAGTTCCATTATTATATAAGTTCACTGTTTGATACGTGTTGCTCTGGTCAGCTTCTTCAAAAATGCTGATCTGACATCCTTGGCTGATGCCTCTCTTTTTTGAGAAAGGGAAATGGTTGTAAATAACCCTTTTCCATATGTGCCCTCGTTTGGTATTAAAAATTAAATTTGCTCTTGTTTTGCAACTGGTAAAATCTGCAAACAGGCATTCATGGTTCTGTCCCATCAACAAACCTTTGAAACTTTTCTTAGCTTTCTCTGTTTGGATGTCTGGTGGGTAAACAATTTCCATAGCAACGCTGGTGATGTTGGCTACAATGTTGCAATAGAAGGGTTGTTTCTTGTATTATTGTCTCTTGTGTCTTTAGAGAACTGTTTCACTTTGATATCCTTTTTTCTTCTGTCCTGATTTTCTCTTTCTTTTCTTCTGTTAACTAGATATTCTTTGTTATTCTTCATTAGCTAGCTAGCTTCTTCCAGGAGAGTCCCTAGCAACTGCTTAGCAACTGGTAAACAATTCAGCTAGCTAAGATAACTACAATTTTATGAAAAATAGTTACTTTTTCAAAAGCCTATCTACTTTGTTTGTTGCTTGTTTTTTCTCTATTCAGTCTTGCAGTTTTCTTTTGCTTTTTTCCGATGTACTTCACTCTAAAAACCATGTAAATTTCAATATTTGTAGGAGCTCATTTTTCAGCAGCTGCTGCTCAATTTGGAATTCCGGAATCTCTCCTGGGTCTCTCCTGGGTCTCTCCTGGGTCTCTCCTGGGTCTCTCCTGGGTCTCTCCTGGGTCTCTCCTGTGTCTCTCTGTGTCTCTCTGTGTCTCTCCTGTGTCTCTCTCTCTCTCTCTGTCTCTCTCTGTGTCTCTCCTGTGTCTCTCTCTCTCTCTCTTCTCTCGCT